>NW_024747997.1:89848-217348 GCF_018991925.1 Homarus americanus | reverse complement strand
CCTATTACCTGGACGTGTCCTAGATACATACATTATCTCCCTCCCTCTCCCCATCTCTCTCCCCACCTCCTCCTCCCATCTCTGCCTATCTCTCCCTCCCTCCATCTCTGCTCATCTCTCTCTCCCTCCATCCTCTACCTATCCTCTCCCTCCCTCCATCTCACTCTATTCTCTCCCTCCCATTCCCATCTCTCTCCCATCAACCCCCTCCCTCCTTCCCCATCTAACCCCCCCTCTCCTCCTCCCCACCATCTAGCCCCCCTCTCTCCTCCCTCCCTCTCTATCTTACCCTCTCCTCCTCCCTCCCCCATCTACCCCCTCTCCCTACCCCCTCTATCACCCCCCATCTCCCTCCCTCCCCCATCTACCCCCCCTCCCTCCCTCCCCCCATCTCATCCCTCTCTCTCCTCCCTCCTCTCTATCTAGCCCCCCTCCCTCCCTCCCTCTCCCATCTACCCCCCTCTCTCCCAACCTCCCCCATCTACCCCCCATCTACCCCTCCCTATCTCTATCTGCCCTCCTTCTCTATCTATCCCTTCCTCTCTTCTCCTTACCTTTCCCTTCTCCTCCTCTCTACTTCCCTCTCTCCCTACCCTTCTCTTCCTTTCTTCCTCTCCTTCCTTCCTTCTCTCTCCCTTTCTCCCTTCTCTCTCTTCTAATCATATGCCTTCTCCATTCTCTAGTATATATTTATATATTCATTTATCATCCTAACATCAAGGTATAACGTTACGGTGACTAAGCTTCAGGTTTAGGTTAGGTTAGGTTAGGTTAGTTAGGTAAGGTATGTAGGTAAGAAGAAGAAGAAGGTAAGGTATGTGTGTATGTAAGAAGTTAGGTTAGGTTAGTGGAGTGTTAGTAGGTTAGTTAGGTCAGAGGTATGTAAGGTTGTAGGTTGTGTGAGGTTAGGTTATATTGTGTAATCATGTACAGTCATCCGTATAATGTTTAATGTACAGTCATCCGTATAATGTTATTAATGTACAGTCATCCGATAATGTGTTATTAAATTATGCAGTCACGATAATGTTTTATAATTATGTACAGTCATCCGTATAATGTGTTATAATTATGTACAGTCATCCGTATAATGTGTTATAATTATGTTATCAATTATGTACAGTCATCCGTATAATGTGTTATAATTATGTACAGTCATCCGTATAATGTGTTATAATTATGTACAGTCATCCAGATAATGTTATAATTATGTACAGTCACCCGTATAATGTGTTATTAATGTACAGTCATCCGTATATGTGTTATATTATGCATCATATAATGTATTTATAATTATGTCAGTATCCGTTATAATGTGTTATATTATGTACGTATCGTATAATGTTATAGTATGTACAGTCATCCGTATATGTGTTATAATTGTAGTCATCCGTATATGTGTTATATTTGCAGTTCCGTATAATGTGTTATATATGTACAGTCATCCGTATATGTGTTTATGTGTGTATAATTTATTTTTTGTCAGTCCGTATAATGTGTTTAATTATACAGTCATCCGTATAATGTGTTATAATTATGTACAGTCATCTATAATGTTTATTATGTACAGTCATCCGTATAATGTGTTATAATTATGTGCAGTCACCCATTATAATGTGTTATAATTATGTACAGTCATCCGTATAATGTGTTATAATTATGTACAGTCATCCGTATAATGTGTTATAATTATGTACAGTCATCCGTATAATGTGTTGTTATATTTGTACAGTCATCCATAATGTGTTATTAATGTACAGTCACCCGTATAATGTGTTATAATTATGTACAGTCATCCGTATAATGTTGTAATTATGTACAGTCATCCGTATAATGTGTTTATAATTATGTACAGTCATCCGTATAATGTGTTATAATTATGTACAGTCATTTCGTATAATGTGTTATAATTATGTACAGTCATCCGTATAATGTGTTATAATTATGTACAGTCATCCGTATAATGTGTTATAATGTACAGTCATCCGTATAATGTGTTATAATTATGTACAGTCATCCGTATAATGTGTTATAATTATGTACAGTCATCCGTATAATGTGTTATAATTATGTACAGTCATCCGTATAATGTGTTAATTTTTTATAATGTTATTTGTGTATTGTATTTTCAGTATTAATGTGTTATAATTATGTACAGTCATCCGTATAATGTGTTATTAATGTACAGTCATCCGTATAATGTGTTATTAATGCTGTCATCGTATAATGTGTTATAATTATGTAGTCATCCGTATAATGTGTTATTAATGTACAGTCATCCGTATAATGTGTTATTAATATGCAGTCATCGTATAATGTGTTATTATGTACTTATCGTATAATTTTTCAGTCATCGTATGTTATAGTATGTACAGTCATCCGTATAATGTGTTATAATTATGTACAGTCATCCGTATAATGTGTTATAATATGTACAGTCATCCGTATATTGTTATAATTATGTACAGTCATCCGTATAATGTGTTATAATTATGTACAGTCATCCGTATAATGTGTTATAATTATGTACAGTCATCCGTAATGTGTATTATATACAGTCATCCGTATAATGTGTTATAATTATGTACAGTCATCCGTATAATGTGTTATTAATGGTATAATGTTATAATTATGTACAGTCATCCGTATAATGGTTATTAATGTACAGTCATCCGTATGTTATAATTATCAGTCATCCGTATAATGTGTTATAATTATGTACAGTCATCCGTATAATGTGTTATAATGTACAGTCATCCGTATAATGTGTTATAATTATGTACAGTCATCCGTATAATGTGTTATAATTATGTACAGTCATCCGTATAATGTGTTATAATTATGTACAGTCATCCTTCACATCCGTATAATGTGTTATAATTATGTACAGTCATCCGTATAATGTGTTATAATTATGTACAGTCATCCGTATAATGTGTTATAATTATGTACAGTCATCCGATAATGTGTTATTAATGTACAGTCATCCGTATAAGTGTTATTAATGTACAGTCATCCGTATAATGTGTTATAATTATGTACAGTCATCCAATGTGTTATAATTATGTACATCCGTATAATGTGGTATAATTATGTACAGTCATCCGTATAATGTTATAATTATGTACAGTCATCCGTATAATGTGGTATAATTATGTACAGTCATCCGTATAATGTGTTATATACAGTCATGTTTGTGTACTTTACTGTAACCATTGTGTAATCTCTGTATTACCTATCCACGTACAGTACTGTCATCCTCTATACCTGTATCTGTGCTTGTATCAGTACCTGTACCTGTGCTTGTATCAGTATCTGTACCTGTGCTTGTATCAATGTACCTGTGCTTGTAACTGTACCTGTGCTTGTATCAGTACCTGTACCTGTGCTTGTATCAGTACCTGTACCTGTGCTGTATGTACCTGTGCTTGTATCAGTACCTGTACCTGTGCTTGTATCAGTATCTGTACCTGTGCGTGTACCTGTACCTGTGTTTGTACTACATTTATAACTGTTTATCTAACTGTATCTGTAACTGTACTGTACTAAAAACACTTTCTCATCCTGTACCTGTACTTGTCTCTGTACCAGTGTGTGAATCTTTTCCCCTAAGTGTGTGTGTGTGTGTGTGTGTGTGTGTGTGTGTGTGTGTGTGTGTGTGTGTAGGGCAGAATGGTAGAGCGAGAGTGAGAAGGAATAGAAAGGAAAATTGTCATAACCTCATTCTGGGGTAGGTGAGGGAGGGAGGGAGGGAAGGAGAGTCGGGTCGTACAACAAAGGGTTTGACCCAGCGGCCGTCCATGGGGACCAATCAACAGCAGCTCGGGGTGTGAGGACCAATCAGGTAGCAGCTCGGGTAAGTGACGCAACATGAGAAGGTCATCAACTCCAGACTTCACATTACGTGGAGAAAATTCTTATGAGTTTCTTAAGACAATCACTAGCGAATCTTCTTACAGGAAATAATAAATAAACAAATAAACAAATAAATAAATAAATAAATAAATAAATAAATAAAATAAATAAACTTAACTAGTGAGAATTACGATTACAAAAAATATACAACAGCTTCAGAATTTTGAGTGAAAAAAAAGAATCTTATAAAACCAATGGATCTATGGCATACAATATTAATAAACCAGTATGACAACATGGACTCACATCTCTAAAGGTTGTGAGCTAAAAATAGACGGGTAAGACTCCTAAAACACCCCTTGAGTGTAAAAACCAATCAAAGTATCACCCAAGGAAGTTAAACCTTATGCAACACACAACTGGTTAATATATTTTACTTTATTTCGTTTACAAGTTATTTTAATCTTTGGCTAAATATTTGTACGTATCATTGTCAAATAGCTTACAACTACTGAATTATTATTATTGTTATTATTATTATTATTTTAGTTATCATTATTATTGTTGTTATTAATATTATATAATTAATATTGTTATTATTATTATTATTATTATTATTATTATTATTATTATAGTAGTACAAATTTTACTTTAACAGTTTCATTATTGAGTCTCTCGAAAGTAAAAAATAAATAGTGTTAGGTCATCAGTGGTCTAGGCTCCTGAGGTGAAATAAATTGTCCAGGATTTATGACACAACCTCACGTAACCTTACCTCACGTAACCCAACCTCACTCTCACGTAAACCCCCTCACTCACACGTAACCCAACCTCACCTCCGTAACCCAACCTCACCTCACGTAACCCTTGGGGAACTGAGACCCACTAATGTTAGGAGCTATAAATATGGGGCCTATTATAGCTGAAACCAATAGGCGGGGGACTGATACATGGCACCATCAGGACTGACCATTAACACTGGCACCATCAGGACTGGGGACCATTAAGACTGGCACATCAGAGACATGACTGGCACCATCAGACTGGGGACCATTAACACTGGCACCATCAGGACTGGGGACCATTAACACTGGCACCATCAGGACTGGGACCATTAACACTGGCACCATCAGGACTGGGGACCATTAAGACTGCACCATCAGGACTGGGGACCATAAACACTGGCACCATCAGGACTGGGGACCATTAAGACTGGCACCATCAGGACTGGGGACCATTAAGACTGGCACCATCAGGACTGGGGACCATTAACACTGGCACCATCAGGACTGGGGACCATTAAGACTGGCACCATCAGGACTGGGGACTAAGACTGGCACCATCAGACTGACCATTAGACTGGCAATCAGGACTGGGGACCATAAACACTGGCACCATCAGGACTGGGGACCATAAACACTGGCACCATCAGGACTGGGGACCATAAACACTGGCACCATCAGGACTGGAGACCATTAGACTGGCACCATCAGGACTAGGACCATTAACAGTGGCACCATCAGGATCGGGCATTAACACTGGCACCATCAGGACTGGGGACCATAAGACTGGCACCATCAGGACTGGGGACCATTAACACTGGCACCATCAGGACTGGGGACCATCAACATTGCCCGGCCAGTGACCTTAAAATAGACAAGAGCCAGTGGGGTGAATGGCACTCTCTCCTGGGCAGGTGATAAGAGGGAGCAAGGTCAGACGGGCCAAAGGGTCAGGAGATGTCTGTGTGTCTGGGGCGAGGGTCAGAGATGTCTGTCTGTGTGTGTCTGGGGCGAGGGTCAGGAGGTGTCTGTCTGTGTGTCTGGGGCGAGGGTCAGAGATGTCTGTCCTGGTGTCTGGGGCGAGGGTCAGGAGATGTCTGTCTCAGTGTCTGGGGCGAGGGTCAGGAGATGTCTGTTCAGTGTCTGGGGCGAGGGTCAGGAGATGTCTGTCTTAGTGTCTGGGGCGAGGGTCAGGAGATGTCTGTCTCAGTGTCTGGGCCGAGGGTCAGGAGATGTCTGTCTCAGTGTCTGGGGCGAGGGTCAGGAGATGTCTGTCTCAGTGTCTGGGGCGAGGGTGTGGGAGATGTCTGTCTGTGTCTGGGGCGAGGGTCAGGAGATGTCTGTCTGTGTGTCTGGGGCGAGGGTGAGGAGATGTCTGTCTGTGTGTCTGGCGGAGTGTTAGGGGTCAAGAGGTGTCTGTGTGTCTGGTGGAGTGTTAGGGTCAAGGGTCTGTCCAGTGTCTGTGGAGTGTCAAGGGTCAAGGGTCTGTCTCAGTGTCTGGCGGGAGAGTCAAGGGTCAAGAGGTGTCTGTGTGTGTGTCTGGCGGAGAGTAGGGGTCAAGAGGTGTCTGTCTGTGTGTGTCTGGCGGGAGTGTTAGGGGTCAAGGGTCTGTCTCAGTGTCTGGCGGGGAGTGTTAGTCAAGAGGTGTCTGTGTGTGTGTCTGGCGGGAGGCTGGCGGTCTGTCTCAGTGTCTGGCGGAGAGTCAGGGTCAAGGGGTGTCTGTCTGTGTGTCTGGCGGGAGTGTTAGGGGTCAAGAGGTGTCTGTGTGTGTGTGTCTGGCGGAGTAGTCAAGGGTCTGTCTCAGTGTCTGCGGGAGTGTCAAGGGTCGAGGTGTCTGTCTGTGTGTCTGTGAGTGTTAGGGGTCAAGGGTCTGGCGGGAGTGTCAAGGGTCAAGAGGTGTCTGTGTGTGTCTGGCGGGTAGTAGGGGGGTCAAGGGTGCTGTGTGTCTGGGGAGGGGGAGATGTGGCAACACTGACAGCCGACAAGACCGGTAGTGGGATACTTTTACAATAAAAATGCGGCTGATGGTTGTGGTGCACCGATGGCTGCTGGGAGGCGAGAGAAAGATTACCTCTCAAGTCACTTTCAGTCTGACTTAAGTGTGACTAGGACATAGCCCCCCTCTCCTCCTACGTGACCGAGATAGGGCACGGATGACCTCGCTATCCTCACATGACTAACCCTACCTAACCCAATACTTACGTATCTAACTGACCTAACTAACTGTCCTATCTGACCTGACTTGACGTAACTTAACCTGGGAGAAAGGTGGTCTCGGACCTAAGACAGTCCTCCCTTATCCTGCCCCACAGCCCTCCCTCAACCCTGACACACACACGTGACAGTCCTGTACTGCTGGTCTTGCCGGCCACCTGAGAACTACCAACAAAGTTCCTGACATTTTGTCAAGGCTACACGATAAACCCGGAGAGAGAGAGAGAGTTAAAATAAATAAAAAAGATAGAAAAATAAAGGAAGAGAGTACAGTACGTGTGAGCGACCAGTGATGCACCTCACCACGTGTAGATCAAGTCTCAATAAACTTTTTAACGCTCCTCAGTTTATCTTTTATCTTCCTTATCACTTTCTCTCCGCTAATACATTACAGTCTCTGTGTCTGTGTGTGTACCGGTGTTGGCATGTCTGTCTGTCTGTCTTTTGTAATAATAATAATGTATTATTATTACAATAGATATCAATAAAAAGTAAATATTAATAACAATTACTATTTACTTTAAAAAATGGGTCCACATGCCCTGTGTGTGTGTGTGTGTGTGTGTGTGTGTGTGTGTGTGTGTGTGTGTGTGTGTGTGTGTGTGTGTGTGTGTATTATTCATTCTGTTTGTAAATATGATCTGGTCTACTGGCGTCTCTCTCCTCACCTCTCTCTCTCCAGCATCTCCCCACATCCTCTTTATATTCCCTCCCACTTCTCCTCCCTCCCTCCTCAGGAACTGGTTGTCCTCCGTTATGAGGAACTGACCACCCCCTCCTTCCTTCCCTCCCCTAACTCTCATCTTCCACACACACACACACACCACACACACACACACCACACACACACACACCCCCCCCCCCCCCCTCTCTCTCTTTACTCTTTACTACACCAAGTCTCCTAACAATCAACAATCCTTTATTTTAACATCCCTGAATGAATTTATTTTTGAGTCTTTGCACCAGTTAATTAGGTTTTAACTATAACCCTGTATGTATGTATGTATGTATGTATGTATGTATGTATGTATGTATGTATGTATGTATGTATGCATGTGTGTGTGTATGTAACAGCAAGCAGCAGGTCATTATACTGTAAACATTAACCTCTGTATCACAACATAGTTAATAAGTAAACAGAAATATTAGAGGGTCTTTAACACAGCCAACAGGTGAAGTTTACGGCTACTGTACCTCTGTTATAGTCTGGTCCAGTCACCAGGTACAGTGTCTGGCCCAGTCACCAGGTACAGTGTCTGGTCCAGTCACCAGGTACAGTGTCTGGCCCAGTCACCAGGTACAGTGTCTGGCCCAGTCACTAGGAGAGCAGCAGTGATCTGAGTCACCAGGTACAGCCCTACCAGGTGCAGTGTCTGGCCCAGTCACCAGGTACAGTGTCTGCCCAGTCATCAGGTACAGTGTCTGGCCCAGTCACCAGGTACAGGTCTGGCCCAGTCACCAGGTAGCAGTAGCTCGCCCAGTCACCAGGCAGTGTACAGGCTCTGGCCCAGTCATCAGTACAGTGTCTGGCCCAGTCACCAGGCACAGTGTCTTCCAGTCACCAGGTACAGTGTCTGGCCCAGTCACCAAGTACAGTGTCGTCATCTGGTACAGTGTCTGGCGGTCACCAGGTACAGTGTCTGCCCAGTCATCGTTGAACATCTGGCCCAGTCATCAGGTACAGTGTCTGGCCCAGTCATCAGGCTGCAGTTGAACCCAAGACAAACATGACTCTGATACACTGCCACCAAGACAAACATGAGTCCTGATACACTGCCACCAAGACAAACATGAGTCCTGATACACTGCCACCAAGACAAACATGACTCACATTACACTGCCACCAAGACAAACATGACTCCTGATACACTGCCACCAAGACAAACATGACTCCTGATACACTGCCACCAAGACAAACACTGACTCCTGATACACTGCCACCACGACAAACATGACTCTGATACCTGCCACCAAGACAAACATGACTCCTGATACACTGCCACCAAGACAAACATGACTCCTTGATACACTGCCACCAAGACAAACATGACTCCTGATACACTGCCACCAAGACAAACATGACTCCTGATACACTGCCACCAAGACAAACATGACTCCTGATACACTGCCACCAAGACAAACATGACTCTGATACACTGCCACCAAGACAAACATGACTCCTGATACACTACCACCAAGACAAACATGACTCCTGATACACTGCCACCAAGACAAACATGACTCTGATACACTTACCGACAAACATGACTCTGATAACTGCCACCAAGACAAACATGAGTCTGATACACTGCCACCAAGACAAACATGACTCCTGATACACTGCCACCAAGACAAACATGAGTCCTGATACACTGCCACCAAGAAAACATGACTCTGATACACTGCCACCAAGACAAACATGACTCCTGATACACTGCCACCAAGACAAACGACTCCTGATACACTGCCACCAAGACAAACATGACTCCTGATACACTGCCACCAAGACAAACATGACTCCTGATACACTGCCACCAAGACAAACATGACTCTGATACACTGCACCAAGACAAACATGCCTGATACGCACCAAGACAAACGACTCCTGATACCCAAAGACAAACATGACTCTGATACACTCCACCAAGACAAACATGCTCTACACTGCCACCAAGACAAACATGACTCCTGATACACTGCCACCAAGACAAACATGACTCCTGATACACTGCCACCAAGACAAACATGACTCTGATACACTGCCACCAAGACAAACATGACTCCTTACACTGCCACCAAGACAAACATGACTCTGATATTTCCTGCAAGACAAACATGACTCTGGTACACTGCCACCAAGACAAACATGACTCTGATACACTGCCACAGACAAAACATGACTCCTGATACACTGCCACCAAGACAAACATGACTCCTGGTACACTGCCACCAAGACAAACATGACTCTGATACACTGCCACCAAGACAAACATGACTCTGGTACACTGCCACCAAGACAAACATGACTCCTGATACACTGCCACCAAGACAAACATGACTCCTGATACACTGCCACCAAGACAAACTCTGATACACTTACCAAGACAAACATGACTCTGATACACTGCCACCAAGACAAACATGACTCCTGATACACTGCCACCAAGACAAACATGACTCTGATACACTGCCACAAGACAAACATGACTCTGATACACTGCCACCAAGACAAACATGACTCCTGATACACTGCCACCAAGACAAACATGACTCCTGATACACTGCCACCAAGACAAACATGACTCCTGATACACCTTACCAAGACAAACATGACTCTGATACACTGCCACCAAGACAAACATGACTCCTGATACACTGCCACCAAGACAAACATGACTCTGATACACTGCCACCAAGACAAACATGACTCCTGATACACTGCCACCAAGACAAACATGACTCTGATACACTGCCACCAAGACAAACATGACTCCTGATACACTGCCACCAAGACAAACATGACTCTGATACACTGCCACCAAGACAAACATGACTCCTGATACACTGCCACCAAGACAAACATGACTCTGATACCACCGAGACAAACATGGCTCCTGATACACTGCCACCAGAGCAAAACCGCCTCTGAGATACACTGCCACCAAGACAAACATGACTCCTGATACACTGCCACCAAGACAAACATGACTCCTGATACACTGCCACCAAGACAAACATGACTCCTGATACACTGCCACCAAGACAAACATGACTCCTGGTACACTGCAATGACTTGCCACCAAGACAAACATGACTCTGATACACTGCCACCAAGACAAACATGACTCTGATACACTGCCACCAAGACAAACATGACTCCTGATACACTGCACCAAGACAAACATTGACTCTGATACACTGCCACCAAGACAAACATGACTCTGATACACTGCCACCAAGACAAACATTGACTCTGATACACTGCCACCAAGACAAACATGACTCCTGATACCTGCCACCAAGACAAACATGACTCTGATACACTGCCACCAAGACAAACATGACTCCTGATACACTGCCACCAAGACAAACATGACTCCTGATACACTGCCACCAGAGCAAACATGACTCTGATACACTGCCACCAAGACAAACATGACTCCGTACTGCCACCAAGACAAACATGCTCCTGATACACTGCCACCAGACAAACATGACTCCTGATACACTGCCACCAAGACAAACAGCTCCTGATACACTGCCACCAAGACAAACATGACTCTGATACACTGCCACCAAGACAAACATGACTCCTGATACACTGCCACCAAGACAAACATGACTCCTGATACACTGCCACCAAGACAAACATGACTCCTGATCTACAGCCTCAAACACCTTCACTGCTCTTAAGCTTTATTGCCTTCATCTGCTGGAGTCATTAAACATTACTTCCTACAACACAAATATTAACACAAGTTTTATATGATAGAAATAATAACAATAATACTGTAAGATAAATATTACCACCCCACCACCCTCCCCACCACTCCACCCTCCCAACCACCCTCCATAACCAACCACCCACATTACTATACCTGGTAACAACCCCCGCCCCCCCCTCTTCCCCTCATAAAGAACCGGGCATCAACGCCACTGTTTCGTTTTCACAAGAGTCAGAGATTGGAGTAACGAGGTCCAAGGTCACACACATAATAAAGAACAGGTGATACACAGGTGATACACAGGTGATACAGGAAGTGTCTGTATCGTCTATGGTCACGTGATACATGTTCTTTTCTCGTGTACTTTTTTGACTTTTTTTATTTTTGTAACAAGATAATTTATTTGTAGTGGTATTTATTTTTGTCTGTTGTTTTAATTATGCTAGACAGGTATGCTGGACAGGTGTGCTGGACAGGTGTGCCTAATTGGTTAAGGTGGGTCTCTATACCTTGATTTACACAGCTATGGTAAGGGCATTTCTTTCTTTCTTTCTCTCACTACTCATCTATCGTTCTATCTTTATATCGGTCTATCTCTTTCTATCTACAGTATCTATTTCTATCTACAGTATCTATTTCTATCTACAGTATCTATTTCTATCTACAGTATCTATTTCTATCAACAGTATCTATTTCTATCTACAGTATCTATTTCTATCTATAGTATCTATCTATTTGTATCTACATTATCTCTCTCTCTCTCTCTCTCTCTCTCTCTCTCTCTCTCTTTAAGGTTCCTGTACAAGAAGGGGTAGAGAGATAGAGACAGCAGATTATATACAGTATAATCATTCAGTTAATTAGTATTCGGAGAAGGTTAATGTTTATCTGTGGAGTTATTGGGGGGCAGGAGGAGGAGGAGGAGGAGGAGGAGGAGGAGGAGGAAGATGGTGGGATACAACATAAAAAGACCTAACCTAACCTAACCTAACACACATCTTCCCTCTCAACACTATCCAAACACTGTAAACATATACTCGTGAATGCACAGGTTTTTAATTGTTCATTTTGTGTTGAGGCTGCCTGAAAAAAAAACTCACCACCTAGAGGGAAATAATGTACAAATAATTCTTTAAGTAGTGTTTGACAAATGAATAAGGTGTGTGTGTGTGTGTGTGTGTGTGTGTGTGTGCGTGTGTGTGTAAGAGGAGACATACCAGACCTAGCTGTATTGACTATTTGCCATCGCTCTTGTTCATGCTCGAGTACTAGAAGGGGCGCTACACTGTTCCCTATAGCTGCTGTTACTTTACATAAGGGAGAGAATCCGGAGCTGTGGCGAGTTTAACCCGGTAAGAGGAGGAGGAGGAGGAAGGAGCTGGTCAGGTGAGAGGAAGAGTGGGTACTGACCATGTGAGAGACGGGGAGGGGAGGGGGGGGGGCAAGGCCATACTAAGAGGTGACCCCCCCCCTTCCCCCCCCACACACACAACTCTTCACAAAATAACAACGACTTTAGATCTGTTGGAGACTTAAACCATTAAAATCAACATCCACGTGAATTAAACCAGCAAATTTTCCACATGTACTCGAATAAAAACAAGAAAATGTACAAATAAACCTGACTAAACCAATAAACCTCGAATGACTTCTTATACCTGAGTTAACTTTACCAATTAATAAACGATTACATACACAAGATAATATTCCCTAAACGACCATATTCCCAAACACGAGACCAGGAGGAGGAGGAGGCAGTAATTACGTCTCATTGCCCACCTGTGTTAACACTTGTAGCCAACAGCCTCAACCTGGACCCATGCAAGGTGAGAATCCGCACAATTTTGATGGACACGAATATATTCTGAATAATCTACACTAGTTTAAAATCACAAAGTTTTAACGATTTATGAACACATGGGAAAATGTCGACAATATTCTTAAGAAAGAGAAAGAAGCAAAGATGTAATAGGGAAATAGAAGGTAGGCAAGGCAGGGAGGCGGGCCAGGCCAGGCAGTCTCGTCAAGGTCAGCTCCGCCCAGACGTGTCTTCACACACACTCACCCATGTGAAAGAAAGCCTCGCCAACCTTCAGATACTTCTTGTGGTCTTTATGACTATTATAATACAACGCGAAATAATATATCTTGCTAGGTGAGGTGGGCCTTGGCGTGAGAGAACCCTGTCAGCTCACCACCGACTGTCTCCATGGATTGTGAGCTTCTCCCACATATTGTAGAGTACAAGACCAGATCAGCACCGAGACACAACACTCACTAAGTTCTTGGCTGTAGAGAACACTCCTGGACCACACAATGTAATATATCCCTGAAGAACAAACTTGTTCATGTCTAAGAGAAAACAATTTTGGCGCAGCAGACCTTAGCCTACTGTACTGTGTGACCTTAATGGCCTTTATAGTACAAGACAACGGTGAGGAGGACACGGCACTCGACCGCCTTCGCTGACCAACTTCCAAACCAGGTATCCATTCCCAACTGGGTGGCCTGGAGGTGACCAAGGAGCGACCCAACGACCCTTAGGAAAGGTTGGGTCGGGTTAGATTAAGATCCAGGGATTAGAGTGCCAACTTAAAGCTATTATCTCACTGAAGAAAAACTTGTTTAACGTGACTGGGTGTGTCAGCTTGAAATAATGAAGGGGAAAAACAAAGACTACCGTATCATAGCTGCCAGTCAGGTGAAGGTGTGGGGAGGGAGAGAGAGAGAGAGAGAGAGAGAGAGAGAGAGAGAGAGAGAGAGAGAGAGAGAGAGAGAGAGAGAGACAAACATTTAAGTGCATTCACAAAACATGTGTACTGGTACATACATACAAATGGAACGTGTGTGTGTGTGTGTGTGTGTGTGTGTAACAGTAAACGTACGGTGTAGAGTCCGAGGAGTACACGATGAGCATCACCGGGAGATGAGAGTGAGAGGATGCTGGCTTAGTGGGAGGGGGGCAGGAGGGGGGGAGTGGAGGTGGGGGGAGGAGGACTATGATGGAGATGGGAGAGAAAAGAGGAAGAGAAGGGGGTGGGGGAGAGTTTAGAAGAGAGACGAGAAAGAGGGGATAGGGGGAGGAGAGATGAAAGTGATAGGGATGAGAAAGGGGAAAGATATAAGAGAGGGAAGAAGAGAAGGGAGAAGGGAGAGAAAATGTGAGGAGGGGGTCAAGAAAGGAGGGAGACGGAAGGGAGAGATGATGTGGGAAGAGGGGGTGAGGGAGAGGGGGATGAGGGACTGGAAAAGAGAGTGGGGGAGTAGGAGGGAGGGGGGGGTGGAGGTAGACTAAGAGGTTGCCAGAGGTCTCCAGGCTTACAACACAGTGGACCTCTGACCTCTTGCAACAACATCATAACTACAACCCAAACCACAACAATAACCTACAATATTCATAGAAATTATATGGTAGGATTATAAAAAATAATGTCTACTTTATTCCATCATTTATGCCAGTTATTTTACCTTCTATTTTATTTTTTTTTTACCTTGTCTACTCTTCTACTTTCCCACGTGGATAAGTTGGTTAGGTTAGGTTAGGTGGAAGACTCGAATGTGGGGGAGGGGGTATAAACATTACTCGTTAACACTCTACCTTCTCCGTTTAAATGTATGGCCATCCTAAATTATATTCCCAAACTGTATACTGTACCTGAATGACAATTATTTCCCCCCAGTACTGTAATTCCACCTTAGGACATGTATTTAAACTTTCCCTCTTCCCCAAGGCTCGTAGGCTGAATTCTTTCATCCCCGCCACCCATCTCCGGAGACACACACGAAGACCGATTCCTAAACGTTCGTATATGCTCAACTTTCCCTTAACTGGAGATACGATATTACAACCAACTGGTTCCCAAAACATCAGTTGGTTAATATGGATTCACAGAGGTTCGTAGAAATTACACTAGAGACTCCGCCGAAACCCCCGATACCTTCCCTCTTAAATAAATAAATAAATAAAAAGGCCCCGGTTAAATCGATTAACTATTTGCCATTAATTGTATACCAGTACAGTAACATGTTGACCTAAAGTGAACTTGTGTGTGTCAATGGATATCGTTCTTTAATAATCATAAACAGAATGAAAAGTCTTCAAAGCTAAACCAGTAAACGGCGGTAAAAACAGCACCCGGAATAAGAGAAAGAAAAACCACTTGCTTGAAGAACCAGATGTACGGGTTTTTTTTGTTTTTTTGTCACCCGAGTTTTCTCTGGCGCGTCTAAACCCTCTAACCACGATGGATGTTGATAGTCTAACAGGGTTTAACCACTTTACAATTATAGTTTAATTACCCTAGGACCATGTTAAAGAACGATGGTTTAATACGTTGGTGTAATCCTTTCAAAGTTTGGTCAGAGGTTTGTACGTTAAACTTTCCCCATAACAGGTGATGTGAGGACGCTTATAACACCCATCTTTTAAGCCAAGACATAAGAGGATTTTCTCAAATATTCATACATTAAGTTTCTCTCCCAACACCATGTATCCCTTACGCAGGGATTGGAACGTTATATTTCCCGTTAACAGATGACGTGATAATGCATTTTACTTCCTTACATACATAAAATTGTAAAAGACCGTAGATAAAATTCCCCTCAATCAATAACTAATAATATGAGAACACGTCAGTCTCACTTAAGTTACAACCTAAAAATGGATTCTTAAAATTTCCTAAGTCAATGTAGAACGCATCTGATTGGCTCCAGTACTATATATTTCCCCATAACTTACAGTATGGATACTTCATACTAACTCACGTAGACTAGACAAAAAAAAATAACAAAAAACACCAAAATAACATCGTAACTAACAAAAAAAAATATATCTCATCTCCAGTTACGAATCGCTGAAAATCTCGCACCAGGACAGGAGCTTAACGCCGGAGGTAAACAGGTAAATTGCCGTTCGTTAACAATAGGATAAGATGATTAGCATCGCCTGACTGTCCTGACGAAGATAGAATATTTGCCATTATTAAACTGTGATAACAACGACAGGATAGTCGTAATGTCTTTCCGGTGGCAGGTTATTGTTCTTACGATGAAGGAAAATAACCGTTACAAGTGGTTTAGTGTAGATCAAGTCATAATATTATGATACTGTTGATGCTATGACAAAGGATAATTACAGTACAGTTGTTACTACGAAGGATAATTATTAACGTAGAGCAGATGTTACAATGGCAGGATAAGTTGTGGTGTCCTTCAACATAAGGATAAAGAGATGGTCGTGTCGGTATTATCCCCGCCGAGGCCAGGCCATAAACATGTGTCCCATTGTCCCCCGTGACCTTGGAGGTGAAGGTAACTTCTGGGAGGAAGTATCTAGACATCTACCTGCGGCTCATCCTCACCCACACACAACTTACACGCTAAACAGGTACACAGATGTTAATACTGTACATACGACTGTTTATAATTACAAAAACACTCATAAGTAACAGCCTTGGTAATACTGTCCGTAAATGCACTGAAAAGCTCCATAGGGACAGTACTATATTACACTGTCTACAACGATACCTATGTCCCTCTCTCATTAAATCTTCTGCCGTACATATTATACACACTGTTTATTCTCTAACATTGTGAATAAATGTTACTTTTATCAACATTATTTAGTGCCTAGTCTTAATGCTACTATGACAGCACAAAATTCCTGTCCTACCTCCTAGTGACGACAGTTGTTCGTTGCTACATGTGAGTGCAATGTATTACTGCGTTTTAAGAACTGTGTAAGGGTCCTCTCTGTGCCGAATAAAATCGTTATTACACACACACTAGTCTTTGTCATCTTCATGGAGCCGATTCGCCCATTTTTGGTGGGAGTTCCTTTAGCCAAGCCACCACAGTTTACATTCACCTGGCCTAAAAATGTAAAAAATTAAAATTCCGCATATTCTTATCATTATTTCTCTCCCGTTTCAATGTTTGGGTAGAGAGAGGTTTGTGACAGCACAGCTACAACAGCCAAACTACGGGGCACAGTAAACGTATAATAATGCATGTCAAAATAATGAGTAGTGAGCAGGTGGCGAGGGAGAAAACGGGACTTTTATTCTGTACCCAATATGCCAAAGAAAGATTACCATACTATGAGAATGTTTATTTGACCCAACGCCAACTAGTGACAGCGATGATGCATACTGTACTACACTGTATATCAAAATAAATAAAGACAGTTACTCAAGTATGCGGATAATTAATGACTGGAGTGATGAAGGCACGAAAAGACTTATTCACGTCGAGTCAAAACGAATCTTTTTATGCAAACCAGAATGATGATTGATGGTAAAAACAACACAATAATATATATATCAAAGGTAGATCTCTAAGTAATAAACACAAAGTCAGTGAACGACCCAAGACTACTCAACCACCATATACTCCTTTGGCAAAACTTTTCCAGAACTTTCCTCCGCGAACACAAACCCACCACAGTTAATAAAGTGAACACAATACCACGTGCTCAAGTTTCTCGAGCCAACCAGTGGTTTAAATTTTTCATGAAACCAATTTCCTGCTGCCTACTGTACGTGTTTATATGAGTTTTAATGGGTTACTGAGGCCCAAAACCTGTGTTAGGTGATCACTCTTCTTGGTTGTTTAAATTTTCATATAAACTACAACAGAAATGTGTGACTGCTTGTGTAGGCATTGGCAGGTTGTGTTAAATTATCATGGATTAAATAAAACTAAGTTTAAGCGAGGGGTATCTTATGTTACTTTGGTCGAGGTTAATGTCGGTTAGTTTAAGTTACTATTATTAGACTCAAGTCAATTTGAGAGATCAAGTTGGATTAGGTTAAGTTGAGCGTGTAAAACATTATTTGGTTGAGTGGATTAGACTTGATGAAAGGTCAAAGGGATTAATCTGATTGTGGTTAATACTGTAATATTTCAGTTCGGTTTGATCTACTTAGAATTGCTTTCAGTTGGGTTCATTATATTCTGGACGTGTTAAGTTGGTAACAATCACCTTAGTTGTGGCTGAGGAGTTAGATATTGTTCGATTAGTACGACGGATTAATTTATTTGGGTAAAATTAAACTGGCGCACTAACTATAGTTGAGGCTAATATGGGTTGGTATAAGTAGGATTTTTTTTATTCTTGCAGGATAAGTAAGGTCAGGTTTACGTCTGGACAAGGAAGGTTAAATGGTAAACGTACTGTGTAGAATGTGCCATTGCAATTCACACCAGTTTAGAGCGTGCCGGTATTGAGCGAAGCATCCGTTAGGGTGTGGGCGTGGATGGGCGCGGGCGGCGGGAGTAAGGACCCTGGCCGCCGCGCCGCCCACTTGTCTACCATCCCTAATATGGAGGCTGTTGCTATGGTTTGATGTGTGATCCCTTGATCAGAGGTATTGGAGTGACTGAATAATTCCCCATCAAACTATGTGTAGCGATCTGCCAGTGAATTTTCATGTTTTCGGTTACAACCCCGACTAACCTGGCCCAAATGACTTCACCTAACCTAGATAACGTATCTTAACCAAATCTACATAGTCCAACCTAACGCAGCCAATATAACCCAACCTCGGCTAAGCTAAATGATGGGCCTCTGTCATTTATACCCCTTAGTTGCTGCCCAGCGTTTAGGTAAGGGTCAAAGATAACCTCGCGAGGATTTAATTTCATTTGGATCATGTGTTGAAAGATTATTTCTGGCTGTCCAATGTTTGTCCTAGCATCTCTCACTGACTGGCCCCGTCTGTTACTCAAGGCTAAGGTTTACTCGTGGCACAATAGATGATTGGCACAAACTACTTGTTCAGTACAGTATTTGTGATCCTCTTATGGCGATCTGTGTCAATGCTTCCGGTCACTTGTTTAATCATAAATGTCATTTCTTAATACAAACGTAAACGGCTGGGTCACCTTACATACTGTACTTATAACACAAATTATCATGTTCATCTTTTGTTCAACTACAAATATTATTTTTATTAAGGATTACTTCGAACAAAAAATATTATTTAATTATATTCCGACACTGACCTTCCTCTACAAAATAGTTGGCAGGTCGCGGGGCTAGTAACTTTTAATGAACTACAAGATTTTAAAATAAAAACTATTAAAAAAGTGAACAAATACACAGCTTGATAACCAAAAGTTAAACCAAATATTAGAAACATTAAAAAAAATTCACAAAACCATTATACTCTTATACAGTATTTGTATCATATATATATATATATATATATATATATATATATATATATATATATATATATATATATATATATATATATATATATATATATATAGTACTGAAGAAGGACAGCAGTAACATCACGTAGTAAGGATATAGTTCAGTTAGGAGCCAGCGGTATTCTTTGCCAGATTAAAATGATAAAACGAAGGATAGCGACATGTGGGAAGCCTACCTGCGAGAGCGTTGATGTCTTACGTCCTCCAACTACTGTGCCCGGCGACCGACTGAAGCCCGCCAGGTTCCTCCCAGCTGTTAACACCTCACCACTAGACACCTCTTGTGTCAAGGATTTGTAACTGGCTGGCACCCAAGCTGAAGCAGAGATGGAAATATCCCTTGCTTGAGTCAGTCTACCACATGGATATTTCTGATTCACACACAACTGATTCTTGGCCGCTCTCGCCTTTCAAGTTCAGTTGTCACACCCACACTTCCTCCAGTGTTATTAGTTGCACATTAAGATGACTGTCTAAGATTTACAATAACAAATAACGTACCCAACTGTTAAATCATATGAGAACTGTGAACAGGTCACTGGGGAAAGTGTAGGAAGATAATTATTTCAAATTAACCAGTTATTTTATCTCCTGGGGACAGAGTAGGGTGGTCCATGCCGTCAACAGCACAATTAGAGAACGAAAAGAACAAATATGTTCATCCATGCCCAAAATATTCACAATGTAAACTTCTAGGGCTGTATAACACCGCAAAAATATATATATTTTGGTTGAGCATAAAATTATAGCGCCTCGATACATTACTAACCTTGCCAAGATGATGTTAACCTGGTAACACTCATGATTTAAGGGTGATTTTAGTTAATGTAATTGTTACGTTCTCGGGCACATCGCCATGACAGCTCCAACAGTCGCCGCCGCACTAACACCGCCAAATCATTCATGCAAGATGACATGAACAAAATTAATCTACTACCGTGTAAATAACTTAACATTAGATTAGGTTAGGATAAAAAAAAATGCAGGAAGCGTCCCGTGATAAAGCCACAAACCTCAACGGTTAAACCATACATTTAAGTCTGCTGCCATTTGTAATTCATTTTTTATTCACAGATTATAAAGTATATTACAGTATATGATTAAAAATCAAATCATTATTATTCCTACTATTATTATAATCATTATTACTACTTTATTATTATTATTACACATACAGTTGTCATATTTACCTTTAGTGAGAGGCTGATTACTTTCCATTCAGTAGGGAGTCAGAAATACCATCTTAACCTTTTTTCCACCATATAACCCTCAAAAATCGTGTTTTTAATTTGAATTTAGGTTGTAACTCAGGGAATGTAATAATTATTGTGTTGTTTATAAGCTCATACCCAAAACCCATATCTTAGAAATTAACCCTTCACTCCAAGGATTTTGTATTATAGGATGGCTGAAGGCTCACTCCAATGGGCCAACTCGTTCACTACAACTGTGGCGCCGCTAAGAATTGACAGTATTTGGAGACAAAGATTCTAGTACTGTCCATATGTACAGTATTAAAATCCTTGTTGGAGGTGATGGTTAATGGGAGGGAGGCTTGCATTTTGGTTAAATTCACTGTTCTTTGGTGTCCTGTGTGTATTCTCCTACTATCTGTACTGGGATATAAGTATTGTGAGGCTATTAATTGATTCAATAATACCAAATGGAACATGAAAAAGTCTCAGATTTCTAGTATATTGATAACGATCCACTCTTGGCGGTGAACATCGGAGTATCATTGGGATACATAAAATAAGCAGGATACAATTGTAACTTTGAAGTTGAGGCTGCTACAGCTGGAAAAGTTTTTTTAATATTAGGCTAAATCATGCAAAGCTTAAACACAGTACTAGGCCGTATAATAAACTTCTGTTTACGATTTTTAACATACTGTACAAAGTAAGATAAGTCTCATGAGCTAGTTCATATACCATTTCACCAGTTTATTTATTTAATATTGATACGGGTACTTTGAGAAATGTCCATCAGTCCTTGTGAAGTTGGAATGTGTTAAAGAGGTTTGATTTCTGTTGTGCTACTTGCAGCACTTTGTACCTGTACAGCTCTTAATTTCATACTGTACTTTACTTTTACTTTCTTTTATCCTTTTCACCACTGATGGCTCATTAGCCGCTTGGGCGATCGGTGATGTCTCTGCTACACACTGTGGGCAAATACTGGGCATGCACTGGCTCCTGAATGTATCTGAACCTGCTCTAGGGCTTGTCAAGTCTGGTCTTGAAAGAGCTCACACTCGGTGCCATCACAACACTATCTGGCAGATTGTTCCAAGACTTCACAACTTCCATTCCAGTTGCACCACAGTTTTCTGGGCTAGCGGCTTCTTCAACCTTGAGCTGTGACCCCTTGAGGCGAGCGTCCTCCAGCTCCAGGTAAGGGCACTGAACTGAGTAGTGCCCTTGAGATGCTTATACACTTCAATTAGGTCTCCCCTTGCCCATCTGTAGTAAAAGCTAGGCAAGTCAAACTATTTACTCACCTGACAGCTGTGAGAACCACCAACAAAGACTTAGGTGGTCTCACATCATTGCCATCAAAAGAATGTGCTCAGTCGTTTTACAGTACTGTATTCAAAATTCGGTAATTGTACCATTTCAAACATTGTACCATGTGTAAGCTAACATTAACCACATCTGTCATGAGTAACTTGTCACATCATTTATTGTTCCGATTGTGTCAAAACTGTAAATGCAAATTACAGGATACTGTACTGGAAAATTCACAAATCAAATCACATTTCTAGAGCTTCTCAACTACAGAAGCAAAGCATAAAATCTTTGATTGTTTAAATGTGCATAATTTTCCTATATAACAAGTGGTTTTCACTTCTTTCTTACTTCCTTGCTGCATTTATATTGTGGACTGAAAAATATAATTTAAGATACCTTAAAAAAATTCGGAAAGTAGCCCCAACCAAAATGAACTAGTGAAAAAAGGTTGTTAATTTGAGGAATGTTTTGCTACAGGCGACAATTTAAGTTGACCTGAAAGTGCCAATACAGTAAACTCATGGGTGACACAGCAATTACAAGTATACGCGCTACTTATAGGACAGTGCTACTTACAGGACAGAGCAGGCACGTCAAGCTTGCTGATTATTATTAATGCAATACAGTACAGTACTGTACAGGAGGTATTTATATTTTTCTCCATAAAGCTATACAGAGTACTGTACAGTACAGGTATTTATTTCTAGCCATGCTACTTCAATATGTGAATTACCAAATACAGTGGTCCCTCGGTTAACGAACACAGTTCGTTCCAGAAGGTCGTTCGTTAACCGAATCCATTGTTTCAATGGGATTTTGTGTAATTGGTTCCAGCTCACCGAAAATTACATACAAAGTAAAACAAAAATGCAGTGAAGTACACTTACTTTGAGGTGTGTATGTAGAAAGCTTCTGGTTGATGATGATGATGATAGGAATTAGAAGTGGGGGTGGAGGAGAAGGGAGAAGAGAAGGAAGTGGGGGTGGAAGAGAAATCACCCCATGCTTGATGCTGTCATTTCATCCATAAAATTTTAAGTTCTCACTTGGTGTAATTCAAGATTATTTTCTTTAAATCAACACTGCACTGCACTATATGTTGTCAATATGTTAAATAAATTTCAGAATGACCAATAATTGTACTGTAAAAACATAAAAATACTCTGTGTTCAAGAGACCCACAAGCAAGATGTTTCCTCCACTGAACAGATACAAACTGAGGCCTTGGTGGGTGAGTGAAGTGGCTGATGGGTGCACCAAAAACAAGTTCCCTGTAATGCAATTATGTTAAATAAGTGCTAAAATGACAAAAAAAATTAATATAAAATTTGGAAAATTATTGAATAGTACAACCTTTTTGATATTTACTCCAATTTTAACGAATGTAAGCCCTGGAACCGATTTCTGTATTGGCAGACTAATCTTCCAGCTGGTGCGCAAGCCAAAGCATGTCGAAACATTTTCGTAAGAATTTCGTTAACCGAATTTTTGTTCGTTAACCGAAATGAAGATTCTTATAGAAGGTAATTCGTTAACCGAAATTTCGTTAACCGAGGCGTTCGTTAACGGAGGGACCACTGTACTGTATACTGTATTGTAGTACTGTACTATTTGTTATGATATCATCCTTCCATTGGATTTACTTGTGAAAATTTTTTTTTGTGTTGAAATGCTATCTTTAGAATGTCTATAAAAGATAATTGTGGGAAATTTTTCCATAAGGATTAGAATATTTTTCAGGCCCATTTATCTTTGGTAATTGCATATAACAATCTGCTGACTAAAATTCAAAATCATCATACAAACAATAAGTACAGTAGACCCTTGCCATTCGCGAAGGATAGGTACCAAGAAATAGCGCAAATTGGCAAAACCGCGAACAGCAACTTATACTACCTTAGTGCAATACTGTATGCCTATACCAAACTGACCAGCCGCAGCAGCACTTATCCCCTCTTTTAACTTATCTAATAATAAAACTTTCTTTGTCAGGGTCATCACTGACTTCTGCCTTTTTACATTTCACTCTATTAGCGTCACTAGTACTGACGCTAGGCAGTCTTTTACGGGCCATTTCACACAGAAACACTAAAGTTTTGAGAGTTCAACACGAGATGCTAGCCACCAGTTACCATCTGCTTACCGTGAATTGTCAAAATCACAAATGGCAAGGTGTTTGCTGTAATTTAATGTTGATCACTTTTCATTAAGATATTAACAGTCAGAAATCCCATCTTAACCTTTATTTTTTGCCCAATTAACCACTTATAGACCCATTTTTTTATTACAGGATTGTGCAAAGGAGCATGGCACTGACTCCGTGATGGCTTGACCACACGCACAACTTTTCTGTAAAGGAACAGAAGATGGAGAAATAACCCATGTTTGGATGATATAATCCCCATCTCAAAGCAAACTAGATAATGATCTGAATTTGGTGAATCACACCTAAAACCCCTTGTTGACCTTCTCAATGGATCATGGATGTCTACAGCAGAACTGCCACTCAAAATATCGAAAAGAGGTAGTCCATAAGGGCAAGCTGAGCAGAGCAGAAAAGTGGTTCCATTCTGCAGATGCATCTCATCGCAAGAACAAGGTCGAGCCTGTGGAACATCTGTGATTGCACATAGTACGTATAGTAAAATCAGACAACATGGGAATGTTGCTTCTCATTATCCAGGATAACAGCAAATGATGTAGTAAGAGCAAGTCTCTTACATTTAAATGACTAGGGTGATGCAGCAGCCTAAGAACTATACTACCACCATAAATGTCCTGAGAGGACTTGTAGAGTGTGTTGTGATGGCATAAAGGATATTAGAAGCATAGCTGACATGAAGTTATTCAACTTAGGTACATAATTTCATACTTTATGTTTGCTGCAGGCTGGTGGTAGAGGTTATACTAGTTTACTACGTCAAGAATTTAGTCTACAAACAAATGTAGATATGATAAAAACAAGTAAGACAATATCAGTGGACACTTCTAGACCTGTAAGAACTATAGTACAATACAGTACGTATTCTATGTCGACCACAAGATCTAACCAAACTTAATATATCCCATAACTACACAATCCAACACAGGACAGTTTTTGTTAGGTTAGGCTACTTCTTAGGATTTGCTTTATAGGTGGTTTTTATTTGTTTTCCTCTTCTCTCACCTGATGCAATTTCTGTACATTAAAAGGAATATATCAATGATGGTCTTCTAAAAAAATTGCATTTTTTTTTTAAATAAATGTAAATTAAGACTGCAAAGGGCGTGCATATTTACCACAGTGGCATCTATAGTAAAATAAACTGGTGATATCATTAAATTTAACCTATTAGTTTGGCCAGTGTGTCTGTAGAATTAAAACTTGTCAAACTGTATTCCATAGTTTTAAAAAGTTATAAACTATATTTTGTCTTCTTTTGGGTCAAAAAAATTTTTGCTTTCAAAAGTATTACAGTATGTCTATATTCTTCTCACTACTCTTAGGAGGATCCAAAATTTCAGTTTGTGGAAGTGGGGACAATTATTTAAAATACCTAAGACCAGGGGTACAAAATCAACATACAGTGTACAGCATACTGTAAAGCAACACTTCCATTGGAAATACCAAATTTTGTCAATCAGGGGTAAGTGTGTCATCTCTGGCAATGTCTCCTCATTCTTTCTATATTACAGCACTGTACAGTATACAGTAGTAGGGAGCAACTGCACCATAACTAACAAAAATTATCACTTTTAAATGTAGAGTACCATACTATATGGTCATTCATTAGGAAAATCAATCAGGATGCCACTTAAACACTTTTCTTCCAAGCTTTCCCCTTTACTAATATTTTCATGCACATTCAAAAAGTACTGACAGAGTTATACAGTATATCACACTGGTGCAGTATACTAACCCTCTGCTAATACAGTACCTCCTTTAACTCTCAAGTGACCATTAGCCATTTCTTCCAAAAATTCAAAGCTAATCAGTTTGTCTGTCAAGTGCTCTTGCATGACAATCTATGTAATGTCATTAATGCTAAATAGGATACAGTTAGCTCACATTGATAGTTTGGTTTTACAAAATATACTTGAAATGAAGTACCTGTACAGAGTGGTATTGTGCAATAATCAATGTACAATACAGAAGATAGGTACAGTCAACAAAATTACTGTATCGTGTCTGGGGTCCGTTGGAACAGGGAATGAGGAAATACCTCAGCCACTCATTGTATGTGTGGGGTTGGAATACCTGTTTTTTCTAAATAGTTCACCCTGTGTTCCAGAATGAAAAGTATGGAAAGTTGCATGAAAATTTTTTGGATGACTGTACAGTACTATAATGTGATGAGACCCATAATACAACTAGAATGTGCAGAAACTTAGGACTTTTACACTCCCATTCCCACAAAGAATTCACAATTTTTCCTTTTCAGCAAACATCAGCCAGAGGAATGAAAGAAACAATGACCATAAAACCATTACAGTACTGTATTACTTGTTAGCGCCTAAAAGCAGGGAATACATTCGTCTTTAAGAGTATATAAAAAAGTATAAGGATTAGAAGGTGATATCGAGGGTAAGAATCTTGTTTACAGTTTTGTCATATCCCTTGACCTATACTTCATTCCTCGTGACTTCATCTCACGTACAACTGTTGGCGGTAGACGGCCAGTGATGGAGATGGCATACATTCCTCGGCAGCATCGGTCTAGAATGAAAAAAACATAACAATGAATAATTAATAATCTAAACAAAGCTCACTTTTCACAATGCACCTTAAACTAACCTCCACCTACAGGCATAATAACAAACATTGCCACCTCCCTTTTTTGTAGCATAGTACTGTACATCCAATATACAATGGAACAGTTTAGTCCAGGACACTGACACTACAGAACCAAGAGCACCATAGTAAACAACCATACTAATACTTTACCACTCTGGTATCAAACACAAGACTCACTGGTTATGAACATAAGTGTTACTCATTAGATAGGCAGAATTCATACTCGTACACTTGACCAATAGAGTATTTTAACCGACTGAAAATGGACAGTATTCATAAACCCCTAAATGATGCCATTATATCCTTACTCTGGCTGATAATTTCTCTTCAGTAAACACTCAACAGTCCTGGTCATTTGCCTGTCCAACAATTCAAACTCAACAGCAACTTTTTTAACAATGTTATTTCATAACTACTGATTATTATCTTTTACCATTGTTACTATAGGAAAGAGGCATTGTGTACTTACCGTTCTGTTGCCACTACTGTACAGCATATGAAAGAGACACTGTGTACTGTACTACTTAGTGACCTATTGCCACTATAGGAGACACCGTGTACTACTTAATGATCTGTTGCCACTATAGGAGACACTGTGTACTACTTACTGATCTGTTACCACTATAGGAGACAGTGTACTACTTACTGATCTGTTACCACTATAGGAGACACTGTACTACTTACTGATCTGTTGCCACTATAGGAGACACTGTACTACTTACTGATCTGTTACCACTATAGGAGACACTGTACTACTTACTGATCTGTTGCCACTATAGGAGACACTGTACTACTTACTGATCTGTTGCCACTATAGGAGACAGTGTACTACTTACTGATCTGTTACCACTATAGGAGACAGTGTACTACTTACTGATCTGTTACCACTATAGGAGATAGTGTACTACTTACTGATCTGTTACCACTATAGGAGACAGTGTACTACTTACTGATCTGTTACCACTATAGGAGACAGTGTACTACTTACTGATCTGTTGCCACTATAGGAGACAGTGTACTACTTACTGATCTGTTACCACTATAGGAGACACTGTACTACTTACTGATCTGTTACCACTATAGGAGACAGTGTACTACTTACTGATCTGTTGCCACTATAGGAGACACTGTACTACTTACTGATCTGTTACCACTATAGGAGACACTGTGTACTACTTACTGATCTGTTGCCACTATAGGAGACACTGTACTACTTACTGATCTGTTACCACTATAGGAGACACTGTACTACTTACTGATCTGTTGCCACTATAGGAGACACTGCACTACTTACTGATCTGTTACCACTATAGGAGACAGTGTACTACTTACTGATCTGTTGCCACTCATAGGAGACAGTGTACTACTTACTGATCTGTTGCCACTATAGACATTAATTGTACCTTTCTTACTGATCTGTTGCCACCATAGGGAGACAGTACTACTTACTGATCTGTTACCACTATAGGAGACAGTGTACTACTTACTGATCTGTTGCCACTATAGGAGACACCGTGTACTACTTAATGATCTGTTGCCACTATAGGAGACAGTGTACTACTTACTGATCTGTTACCACTATAGGAGACACTGTACTACTTACTGATCTGTTGCCACTATAGGAGACAGTGTACTACTTACTGATCTGTTGCCACTATAGGAGACACTGTACTACTTAATGATCTGTTGCCACTATAGGAGACAGTGTACTACTTACTGATCTGTTACCACTATAGGAGACACTGTGTACTACTTACTGATCTGTTGCCACTATAGGAGATAGTGTACTACTTACTGATCTGTTACCACTATAGGAGACAGTGTACTACTTACTGATCTGTTGCCACTATAGGAGACACTGTACTGTTACTATAGGACTGATTTACTGATCTGTTACCACTATAGGAGACAGTGTACTACTTACTGATCTGTTACCACTATAGAGACACTACTTACTGATCTGTTACCACTATAGGAGACACTGTACTACTTACTGATCTGTTACCACTATAGGAGACACTGTGTACTACTTACTGATCTGTTACCACTATAGGAGACACTGTACTACTTACTGATCTGTTACCACTATAGGAGACTGTGTACTACTTACTGATCTGTTACCACTATAGGAGACAGTGTACTACTTACTGATCTGTTACCACTATAGGAGACACTGTACTACTTACTGATCTGTTACCACTATAGGAGACAGTGTACTACTTACTGATCTGTTACCACTATAGGAGACACTGTACTACTTACTGATCTGTTACCACTATAGGAGACACTGTACTACTTACTGATCTGTTACCACTATAGGAGACACTGTACTACTTACTGATCTGTTACCACTATAGGAGACAGTGTACTACTTACTGATCTGTTACCACTATAGGAGACAGTGCACTACTTACTGATCTGTTACCACTATAGGAGACACTGCACTACTTACTGATCTGTTACCACTATAGGAGACACTGTACTACTTACTGATCTGTTACCACTATAGGAGACACACTGTGTAGTACTTACTGATCTGTTACCACTATAGGAGACAGTGCACTACTTACTGATCTGTTACCACTATAGGAGACACTGCACTACTTACTGATCTGTTACCACTATAGGAGACACTGTACTACTTACTGATCTGTTACCACTATAGGAGACACACTGTGTAGTACTTACTGATCTGTTACCACTATAGGAGACAGTGCACTACTTACTGATCTGTTACCACTATAGGAGACACTGCACTACTTACTGATCTGTTACCACTATAGGAGACACTGTACTACTTACTGATCTGTTACCACTATAGGAGACACACTGTGTAGTACTTACTGATCCGTTGCCACTTTGCTACCCAACTATCCTCTGGACTCATCAAGGCAATGAAGCTAAAAATCAATAAATAAAAAAAATCAATAAATGAAGATTATTGTTATGTACAGTACAGAAATGCCAAGTGTAATTATACAGTTTTATTGTTACATAATTATATACAGTACACTGGTCCCTCGGTTAACGAGCGCCTCGGTTAACGAGATTTCGGTTAACGATTTACCTTCCATAAGATTCTTAACTTCGGTTAACGAGCAATCCCTCGATTAACGAGTTTTTTACAAGCCGACTTCAACATGTTTTCGCTTACATTTGGCGGTCCACCAGCTGCATATTAGTCCGCCAATACAGTAATCAGTTTTAGGGCTTAAATTCCTTACTATTTTAGTAAATATCACGAAGTTTATACTATTCAATAATTTTAAAAGTTTAATATTAACTTTTTTAGTCATTTTAACAATTATTGAACATAAATGAAGGTGAAGAAACTAGTTTCTGGCGTGCCATCCAGCCTGTTAACACACCAGACAAGCGTTAGTCTCTCTCTGTTTTCAGTGGAGGTAACATCTTGCTTGAGACTCTCTTCAACTAAACGCTTGTTTTCTGTGTTTCCAAGCAAATTATTGGTCATTTTGAAATATATTTTACATATTGACAATATATAATGCAATGCAGTGTTGATTTAAAGAAAATAATCTTGAAATACACCAAGAGAACTAAAATTTTATGGGTGAAATGGTGCCATGGGGTGACTTCTCTTCCACCCCAATGCCTTCTCTTCTTCCTTCTCCTCCACCCCCATTCTAATTCCCATCATCATCATCATCATCATCATCCAGGAGCCTTCTACATACACACCTCAAAGTAAGTATACTTTTCTACCTTTTATGTTGAATTTAGGCAATTTTCGGTGAGCTGGAACCAATTACCCAAAAACCCATTGAAACAATGGTTTCGGTTAACGAGTTTTTCGGTTAACGAGCAACCTGCTGGAACGGATTGTGCTCGTTAACCGAGGGACCACTGTACTCACTAAATAATTATTACCCTTTAACTCAAGCAAGAGAAATATTATCCCCCATCCAATTCACTCACATAAATACTTTACCTGTATATGAAGTGAATAAACAAAAAGAATTCAGAACTATATGGTACTATAATTTGATCACCCACTTTTTCAGAGTTCATGGGGACTAACTCCTGAGTGGTGTACTGTACTCAATCAGATCTCAGTCTGGAGATGCAATGGGTTTAACATTAAGGAATATACAGAATAATTTCACACTTTATCAGAGGAGATCCACTTATAATATTTACTGACATATACATAATGACAATATCTCCCACTCATTGAGTTAAGTCCCGACGTTAGTGATTGCGCTGTGTACTGACAAATTTTTTTGTTTGTAATTCACTTTAAAATGGCTGGCAAGCTTAAAAGTGAGAGTTTTGTGGTGCTGAGAAGAAAAAGAGACACCCATTTTAGATTTTCTAGGTATTATTTAAGCATTTTTGACTTACGACCTGGATTTGGGTCCCTAACTCCGTCGTAAGTCGAGGACTAGCTGTATACAGTACTGTATAAGTTTTATATTAATAAAATATGAAAGCTCAGTTTAACATAAAACACGTCTCTACAAATTACACAAAAGTAAAAATATTAATAATACTGTGTAAAGGGTAACTGATTCCTAATAAAAATGATAAAGTACCTCAGAAATTAAAAACTTTTAATATTTTCTCTCAAAGGAAGAAAAGAAGGGCAAAAATATCCTGCAAGATACAATAGTGAAAACTGTGGACTGCAGTACAGTCGACCCTCGTTAATTCGGACCCCTTTAATCCGGATTTCGGATAATTCGGACGAAATCTGAACTAAGCGAGGGACTGTCCATATCAAATTTCTGGTTCTGGGATTGTCAGATAGATGGCGCGCACCAGACCGCCAGTCATTGTTGACTTAGCGCCATTTTCGAGTATCAGTGTTGTGTTGCCCTGCAATTTTCGTTGATATTTCAGTGATTAGGCATCTTTCAGCCTTGTATTTTACATCATGTCTTCAAGGGGAAGTACCTCTAATACGCCGAAGAGGAAGTATGTGACCCTTTCTGTGAACCAGAAACTGGAACTCATCAGGAAGTTAGAGGCTGGTGCTTCGGTGGCTAGAGTTTGTGACGAGTATGGTGTTAAAAAGCAAACAGTTTCGGACATACGCAAGGCTAAGGACAAACTCACTGCATTTTCTTTTAAATATAATGCATTATTATGCAATATTAACCCCTAAATCGGTTAATTCAGACAATCGGCTAAAACGAACACCCTTCCGCCCTATTAGTCCGAATTAACGAGGGTCGACTGTATAATAGTGTACTGTACTACCCTTCTTTATGTCTCACAGGAAAGATTTTTCCAACTATGACCAAGTCATCCACCACTAATAAACAACTCAATGCTCAAGATGTGTGTGGTTTCCCTGTTGTCCCTCTTCAGAGCTTATCCCACTTTCTTCACAAACCTTAAGTTTTGAAGAATCATTCTAATATCTATCATCCAGACACCAATCTCTAAAAATGGCAACAACAGTGCAGTACAGTAAAATGCATTACATGTAAAATGAAATACTGTAAAGCATAATTTACGAGAACCATATCACTGGATCCTACAAACTAGAACAACGCTTTGTATGCCTAATACAGTACGTATTGTACTGTAGTATAAAAACAGATTGCAGCATTACCCTGTACATGGTAGCTGTAAGAGAAGGAATAATATAAAGGGAAGGAAAGGAGGAGCAGAAGAAAGAAGAAAATAGTGTAACAAGAAAAAGTGCACGTTGCAAAACCACAAAAAAGAAACAGTACCTGTGTCCAGTACAGTTATTTAAAAAAAAAAAAAAGTTTAGTTAACAGTAACTGTACAATGATGTAATGTCATGTGAATAGTTTTTCTCTAGAGGCAATACAAAACATTACTTCTATAGTACACTATATACAGTACAGCATTTCTACACCAAATAAACAATAACTTTAATTGACATCTTTCCTGTGGAGGTCAAAATTTGTCACAGAAAGGTTCCTCATCCTGTTCACTTACATCAACGAATTTTTATTTTTCTAACCATAAAGAAATTAAATGTAAAAAATTTCCTTATGTTCTTCTAGAATTCTTTTCAAAAACAAATCATCTTACAAATGCTCATGAAATTATAAAACACTGTACTATACTGTATTACCACTTACTGATGAACAATACCTGTACAGTGCTCACTGTTCTCCCTCTGAATACTGTACTGTACTTACCCATCAAAGTTGTTAGAAGTGCAGTCATATACTTGGTCGCGGTTATTTTTCATTCGTAGAAATTCATCACAGTTCTCACACCCATCTGTCTCAAACATGTCCAGTGTCTGAGAAAAGAGATTAACTCATCAGATACAATGTACATTATGATTATATTACTGTATTAAACATGTAATACTTTCTTAAACCAGTACCCTGTACATTAAAAGCATGCAACTGTGAATGCACTATAGTACATTTAAAATCAGGAGCCATGTAAAAACAAACTAATTATAGTACAGTACTGTACCATATATCTTTCACTTTACAGGTACAGTACTGATAAGAGAGCTTCAGCAGCTGACGGGATGATTTTTTTTTTTATTGGGCACTCCCCTACATCCTTGTGTAAGGTGAAGCGCAGAAGCGTTTACAGCGCCCAACAGGGAAGCATGCTAAGTTCATGCTTACCTTGATGTCTCATGAGTTAAGGGCGTAGAAGCCTGAAGAGTCAGTGGTTTTATGTCATCAAGTTATTGGAAGCTCCAACAACTCCCTGAATACGAATTCGCAACTTTCGACTTACACCAGGTACCTACTTTACTACTAGGTGAACAGGGACTAATGGGGGCTAGGAAGTAAGTCCAAACAACTTCCACCGGCCCGGGAATCGAACCCGTGACATCTCGCTTGCGAGGCAAGAACGGTACCGCATCTACCACCGGTCCCCACGGGATGAAATGTCAATACTGTATTACTGGTTCTAATAAAACTCTTACTTTATTATCATACAGTAATATGAAGAGAGGAAAGAGAATCTGCTTTGCTACTTCTCAGGAACACCTTAATATACTGCATGACACTTCCTAACAGCATCATACTATATTAACAACACAAAATGATTCATCACTCATGAAATCCTTTTTTATAAGCAGGGCTGCTTGTGATGAATTCACAAATACAATACAGTTCTTTGTTACTCTGCTTAAAGGTAGATACTGTACAGGTATTTTCTTGAATTACTTATGATACTGGTACCTGTAATTTGAATTTTGGTTACTTTTCCTTTTAAGTACAATTTATAAAAATTTATTCTTACATGATTTTCATTTCCAATGTCACATTTCTTAATTATTTGCTGAAAAAAATGGTGATGTAATCAGGCTGTCGAGTAACTATAATCAGAAAATACAGTACAGTATATGTCTTGGCAAATGCTCAATAAACACACCATTTTATATACAGCCACATGCAACTCTCCCACATAATTAGTATTGTTTTTACTAGGAAAAATCACATGTGGTACAGCTGACTTATTTAATCTCACATCAGCGAACAGTGCCATCACTTCCAGGGTCATAGTCACATGAGGTCAAAGCAGTGTTTGAAGTCACTAAATGTCATCACCTGACTTAAAATATCTGAATTTTTTGGGGGTTATGATTCATTTTAGTTACACCATAAAACTTCATACAGTACAGGTATTTCTATTTATATAGGAAGAAAGAAAAAAAAAGGTATTACAGGTAGACAACCCTTTATCCGAAATTCCGAAAACCAAAAAGCTCTGAAAACCTAAAGTTTTTTTTTGTGGGGCAATTTTTTTTTTTTTTAAACAGGGATTACACCACCCGGGCATAGGTCACTGACCCACATCAGGGCCTGGGGGGCGAAAATATAATAGTAATAATAATTATAATAATAATAATTATTCATAGTAAATAAAAATTGTAATAAAAATACACCAAACTAAAATAATATGATAACATTAATAATAATAATAACAATAATAATAATACTGTAATATATAATAATAAAATTAATAAAAATAACAATAATACAGGAGTACTGTAATAATAAAATAATAATAAAGAAATACAAGAATGAAAAAAAGATCAAAAGTGAGAAACACGACCTAGACCTATGAATTATTATTATTATTATTATTTTTGTTACATTTTCGCCTTCCCCAGGCCCTGATGTGGGTCAGTGATCTATGCCCGGGTGGGCTAATACACACAAAAAAAAAAATTAACCATTCTGAAAACCGAAAAATTCCGAAATCCGAAATTCCTCTGGCCCCAAGGATTTCGGATAAGGGATTGTCAACCTGTATTATCGTTTCGGTCATCCAGTGAATTTTAGGATTTTTACTTTAGGTTAGGTTAGTTTAGGTTGAAATTGCTTTTTCTGATGGTTTCTGACGTGTTTTGAACAATTTCCAAGTAGGTAGATGACCGAAATGATAATTTTACCCCAAAAAATACTTTCTTCTGTTACATTTCCATTGAAAATTTATATTCTATGAGTATTTTAGCCGCTAAGACTTCTCCAATTACCAACAATGTTGGTTGTTCAAAGTGGGCAGAGATTTGAAGTAGAGGAAAATGGATGAGTTGTCGGTTCTGAGTAAACACAAGAAATACACTCTGCCTCGTTCGTAGAGTGATACGGTATATATAATTTGTGTTAAGAGTTTCCCGCTATAACAGTCTAGATAAGTTTATTTCTCTAGAAACAGGGTTGCCATTTGCAATGACATCGCCAGTTTCCCAGCAGACAACGTTCTCCAACAAACTCACCACTGCAGTCACAGGTAGTACAAAGGATGGCCTCTTCAGACCCCAAATGCCACGTTCCGGTAAGTTTTAATGGTGTTTTTTATGGTCTAAGACTCTAAGTCATGGACTTTCTGTAAGTGAAGAAATGTGCCTTGAAGAGCAGCTTATGGACATAAAAACTCCCATATTCACACCAGCTCAGCTGTCATGCATTCTTACCTGGCAGACTTTCTTTTTTTCCAGTACATTTACAGAGAATATCAGTACTAGATGGAGATACGAGTCAATTTTGAAGTACTGTAATGACATTGTCTGGACTTTGTTTTGAGAATGCATTGGGATATATCATCATTTATATTAATTAATGGGTAACATTTTACTTTAATACCATAAGTATACAGCTCCTTCCCAACTTACGACGGAGTTAGGGACCCAAATCCAGGTCGTAAGTCGAAATGGTCGTAAGTCGAAAATGCGAAAATAATACATAGAAAATCTAAAATGGGTGTCTCTTTTTCTTCTCAGCACCACGAGAACTCTCACTTTTACACTTGCCAGCCATTTTAAAGGGAATTACAAACAAACAAAAATTCAGTACACAGCGCGATCACTAACGTCGGAACTCGAAAATACGTAATTTGAAAAATATTTTGTACGACTGCGGCGGTCGCATGTCCGGGTGGTCGTAAGTCGAGGAGTACCTGTACATGAATATTAATTGTTTAATAGAGAAAATGCTTCAACATCGGTAAATAAACAAAATACAGAACATTAATGAAGGTGATGGCACCAGCGCATGAACTACCGAGTAGTGAAATGATTCCAGGCGTATTAACAATGTTTCTATTTTCGTCTTTAATAAATTGTCTTAGTGTTTGTTATTATTTTATATCCCAAGCAACATTTATTTTCACGTGTACATTACTATTATCCTCTTCACCACTGATCGGCTCGTTAGCCGCTTGGGCAATCGGTTACGTCTATTACACACTGTTGCCAATTACTGGGCGTGTACTGGCTCTGTTATGCACTGTGGCAAGTACTGGGCATACACTGGCTCCTGAATGTACCTGAACCTGCTCCAGTGCTTATCCAGTCTGAGCATAAGCTAAAATCGTGCACAAGAAAAGCAAATCAAGACAAACAAGTCCATCTCTGGAAGCTGTGGGATGAATATGAAGAACAAAATATCACCACTTCTAATTTCCTAAAAAAAAAGTCAGTGCCTTTTTCTAAGAATGCATGAGTATTAACAATGTTTTAAATTGATTTATATTTTAATCTTTCTCATATTGTTTAAGTGAGATGATTGTAGGTGTATTAACAATGTTTTTATTTTAAACTTTCGTCTTTAATATAGTCTTGGTTTTTATTATCATTTCCTATCCCAAGCAACAGTTATTTTCGTGTTATAATGATGGGAATGAACGGGGTGACGAAAGAGGCAAGGCAATGGTTACGAAACGGATTAAAAAGAGTGATGATGATGTGGGCAGACCCCGTTGGGTATGTTAGGTCAGGTTCTATGCATTGTCGCTTCCATTTTTGTGTTTAATATAATAGCCTTACCTTTACCAGTGAACACACAAGACAGGAACGAAGACCTCGCAGATCTTTAGGTACAGTTTCCATTACAAACAATAATATTTACTGATACAGTGACAGAGTACACTTCAACTCCCCAGCTGAGAGGGAGTTAATGTCTGTTTACCAGGTCCTGCGCCTGCGCCAACATGAACAGACACTTACAGACGTTCTTGAGGGATCACATAATATTCCTAAGCCACATGGCATTTAGTTGGCCGCGGGATATATACTGTATATGCAAGTAAATCACTGTGGGTGCGCGTGATCCAGGTATATGCTGATAACCACAAGGAAAAAGAAAACACGAAGTTCACAAGAGCTTTAGTGTAATTCACATCTTCAGGGGTATTACCTATGTGCTATGCTTAGGAAGGTTTCTTCTTCTTTCCTGTCTTTCTTATTATAGTCTTTGGTAAAAAATAATATCTTTCTTTCGCTACAATACGAAAGCGCAAGATTTTTTTATCTATGTGAACTTGGATTTTTTTTATATATCGGTGATTTTTGTGTTTCTTGAAGAGGATAAATGTAAAAAAGTAAAAACTTTGCAGTAAAATAGCGACACAATTCTGCTAATTGTGTCGTGTAAAGAGCATAAAATTAAGTCATCTTCTGTCATCAATTGTACTTTAATTAAATTCAATAGTGAAAAATTCTCATATCACTGTGAGCTCTTAATGCCATTCCTCCTTGGCTGGATATATTAGTTTGTAGCGTACTGTATGTGGCCAGTTGTCAATTCTCTTAAGTTGTCTATAAGGCTAGGACACAGACACATCTGGTAGGTTAGTAAGGCTGTACCCATACTGGAACACTCAGCATGTAAACTTTGTGATAAACCTTTAAAGCATACACTTGAACACTATATTATTGAATGTGACACTGTCAAGGACTTCAGGTCACCTGGCTTATTGTATCATGAACTTTGTAATTACTACATTGAATCAGGGGTGCTTGAGGACATTCTTGCTGTTTATCCCAAATTTGCTAGCCCACACTGATTAGTCTTCAATTAGAATATGACGTCCAATGCATGTGAACCACTGACCTATATATACTGCTAATGGATATGATGTATTTCCTTGTGTACGAACCTCTGTCCTGCATGGCAGTGAACAGTGACATTACCCACATGAATCTGACCTATATATATATATATATATAGCTGTTAATGAATATGTTGTATTTCTTTGTTTATGAATCTGTCCTGCGTGGCAGTGAGAAGTGATACTACCCTCAGTGTCAAGACCTGACTCAATTACTCAGAACAGGCAAACTGTACTACAAGCTTTGTCAATAAATTTGTTCAACTAAAAAAAAAACTGTGAGCTCTTTCAAGACTAGACCAACCCAGTATTTGCGAACAGTACGTAACAGAGACGTGACCGACGGCAAAAGCGGATAGGGAGACAATTAGATTATTATTGTAGTGTCAGCACGTTGTAGCCCTTAACAATGTTCCCGTAAACCACCAACAAAACTACTATACCCCTACAAATTGTTCCAGGTCTCTACTGTTGTCTTACCGTTTTCTGCAGACCATTTCTTCTTTGCTTAATGTTTCTGTGATATGTACCAAACAGCGGGAGTGGAGGAAAGGTATATAGGATATGAAGCATAACGTAACTGAATTAAAATCTTAGATATTCAGCACATTATTAATTATACCTATCTATCCATAAATGCTTATTATATTATCAAACATCCTGCTGTATAAGTTTATATATGCGAAAATACAATAGTAAGTTATTCTATTTATTATAAGATAGTTTTATTGATTATGTTGACATGTTGGAGCAGAACCAGATGCCTGAGGTGAGTCCCGCGGCGCGCCAGTTCCAACAAGAGTTCGCGGGAAAACACGGACCTGTGTGTTGTAATACAGTAAGTAAGTTCCTCTATAGTATTTATCTATTGTTGGTTTAATTAGCTTTTGTACCTACTTTCAATATGGATGGTAAACTGACTGCTTAAATCCAGAAAGATAAAGTACAGGCTCAGTAATAACGTTTGATTCAATTGGTATGCTGGAGTGATTTCTTATTGTCCTTATTAACTTGCTGGTACATATTGTTTGAGAGTAGATATACTAGGTAATAATTTTATACTTCTGGGCAATGTTTCAGTCTAGGGAAATACTGAAACGTTAATATGTGGCTTCAGTATTTAGTATTTTCCCAACCTTATTCTTAAAGAATTACTAAACTATTCTTTTTGCAGAAGTTGTCATCAGATAAAATCGAATTTGAACTTATTTGAAATCAAGGTAAATATGCAATTGTAGTAAGCTATGTCCAGTATCAGGTCAATTGTTGTATGGCAAAGCTTATTAACCCATGGTTAATTTAGGTATAGTTCCTGGGTTTTGTGGCTAGGTTAGGTTAGGCTGGAAAAGTTAGGTTAGGATGACCTTAACTAAACTCTTAGCTAACTGGCAACTATATGAATCTTTTTCTGTCAAGCTAACCAATGAATATACAGTATAGAAAACAACTGCTCGTTGACCCAGCAATGAGAACAAAGTTTTTTGGAGTTTATCTTTAGATGCAGGAAATAAGTACAGCAGCCTCTGTGCATGACTGGTGGGCAGACTGTACCATGATAGTTATTAAGATGGCCTTCTTTCTGACAAATGTAACCTACCGTTAACTAATAACAACACGCTCCGTCAATATGGGTGCCATACCTATATCTAGTGTGACTTTTGGCATACAGCTGCCGTACCTGTATCCACTATGGTACGCTATTTTTATGCTCTGTGCAGTGGTGATATCTGTTTCTTACGCAATGATTTGTTATTTGTTTTGGCTCTTTTCTCAGTATTAATACCTCAGAGTGGGCTGGGTTTTAAAGAAGAGGGAAAATGTGGATTGAAAACATGAAAATATACTGACAGTATAGTATTTTATTTATTGGCAAGGGTTATTTGACCAGTACCTGGCCAAATATTCATTGGCTATTTGACTATGGTTTATGGAGCTCTATTATTGTATATGCATTATTTTACCATGTTAATAATTATTATTTTGCTATACTGTATTTGTATGATTTTACCATATAAAATATGTGTAAATTTACTAATTGATGTTACCAATATGACTACTGTATAATAACTGACCTAACCTAACCTAACCTCATGAAAAAGTTTGATATCAAGTAACGATGAATCCCCAAAAAACATGGAATGAGAATGGTACCCCACATTCTACTGAGTACAGAAAACCTACTCAGTATAATTTGTATACAGTATTACATTACAGTACCTTATATATACAGTGTGTCCATGAGAGAAGTGGGACATATCAGAGTATCAGAAGACAATTAAAGAAAAGAGTGATAAAGTATTCAACATTTAAATTATAGTGTAATGCCCACAGTCATCCTGACCAAAATCCCATTAAAATCATACACAATCCCTGTGGGTACCAGTCACATAGCTGATGGTTATTTGGCGGGGAATCTTGGTCAAATAACCACATTATTTAGTTTTAGCAATTATTAAGGTTAGAGTTTGTCACAGATCTCACCAGCTACCTAACCCACCTCACCAAGTCTGACCTAACTTAAAAAGTCAAACCAACCTAACCTAACAAACGAGGAGAAAGGAGCCATAACCCCCAAAATAAAGCAAGTGCACAAGAAACAGTTGTCACCAGTGCACAAAGCATAAAAAAATAGCACTTGTAGAAGAACAATGTCTTGTTGCTGAGTTTGAGGAGCCGGTGTTATCTATATTTTAGCTTTAACTTCTAACTTCAAGAATAATCCATAACAGGTAGTGGAATTGTAATTTTGTTTTTCCCTCACTCAGTCCACTTGAAGGTATCATGTGTGGCACTTAAAGTGTTGGCAAAACCATCCCAGTGATCTTTCCATACCTTACCTAACAAAACTTACTTAACTTAACCTATTCTACCAAACCTAAAATAGTGTACAGTCCTTTTATCCTTGGATAAGTAGATTTGGTTTGTTCATTTTGTGATAAATCATGATAAGGTAACAGTTGCTGGAAGTGTTAGTATATATGAAATGGACACTGGGAAGTATTCGTTGCATTCGTGTCTATGAAATGTTCTACATTCATGCAAACTGTCAATATGGCATCACTGAGTGGATATTTATTTATGACAGTAACTTGGGATAAACAAAATTAAGAAATTTTCAATTCCTTCACCTGTTTTGGGATACTTACTGTATGTGGTAAGGATGAAATTATCATCCCCCAGAAAAGTTTTCTATACTGTAGTTCCTTGTTAACACAGGGCCTATGTTCCAGAATATTTTTGTACCAGACTAACCTGTAGTGTTTTATTTTAGGTTGGTAAATACTGTACTTTATGAACGAGAATGTTTATGATGTAGTAGTACTTGGCATTACTGTGAGGTTAAACCAAAGTGACTTCGGACGAAGCTCAGATGTTGCGGCCAAAGATTTGTTGGGGAGGGAAAAAGTCATTAATATTATGTATATTGTCCTAAAGTTGGAAGTTGGAGTGCAAGAGCAGTAGCTAAAGAATTACTTTATTTATAATTAAACTGGATTAGTCAAGTTTACCAAATTCTCACAGATCTTTCAAGTCAATGACTGGCTTCAGAATGGGGCAGTTGTTACTAATTTGAATTTGCTCACTGGACACTCGCCTGCTGTTCTAGGGGGTCGGTGGTTCGAATTTCACGGGTACTCCCAGTTCACACAGCTGTAAATCACTTAACCACGCCATGCTTTCCACTCACGACCCATTGGTCACACTGAGCAATGTTGCACTGTACCGGCATTTACTAACATCATTGTTTAAAACTAATCATATTATAGTATAATAATGGAAAAACACATTAAGGTCCTCACTATTCTTGATCTCTTGGTCACTTTAGAGTCTTTGCTAGTAATATTTGCCTTTGATGAGGCTGGCTTACGTCCTGGAGCCACGTGGAATGCACGTAAGAGGCCATCACAGTAGCGTTCACGGTACAGTCAGTTCTGCTATAATGCGATAGTTGTGTTCTTGTAAAACCTCGCGTTCTACAAATTCGCGCAATAGAAATAACAGGGCTTATGGAGAAAATAGGGTTAGGTGCAGATTACTCGAAATCGAAAAAAATTTAATTGTTAGCCTAACACAAAGGATAGCACAACCTAAATATATGTTACATTCATATCTAATAATAAAATCATATAGTAAATGTTACACTTTACTTTGAAAAAATATGAATATACTTGTAACTTGGTCCCAGTTCCCCTTTCTTTTGATCTTCTATCCAAACACTTAGAAGCCATTCCATCTCCTCAACTTCCTTTGGCCGTGATCTCCACTTTTGCTAGCACTCAAGGTTTTTCCAGCAATACAGCTTGCTTTAATCTTTGCTGCATTGTCTCTAATGGTGCATAAAGTAGACTCCTTTATTCCCGTTGCACGCACAATATCACATGTTCTTTCTTTATTTTCAAAACGCTTGACAACATCAAGTTTTTCTTCAAGTGTTATAGCCTTTCTTTTACGATCACCACCGGAAATGCGATCACCAGAACGCTTCCCGGAGATATTCTTCTTTTCCATAGTCACAAAATTGTAGAAACAGTAATAAAAAATCACTGATGGCGCCTAAAAACTTCCCACGTGTTTCAGACTGATCGTGTGGTGTAAACAGAGCGCGCGGGTCTAAAATGCTACATACTGTATTTTGTTTTCTCTCTTATTTAAAATTTTACAATTTACATATACTGTACAGGTATACTGTATACATGAATATGACAAATTATTTCTGCAATTGTTCACAAACAAAACACACAAATCAATTGAACATGTGATGTCGAATGTGACCTGTAAACACTGCATAACCCCGCGCCAAGTGACAACATTGTACAGTACACTTTAAACGCTATGTATTTAGTTTTTCTCTCTTATTTAAAATTTTACAATTTACATACAGTATATATGTAAATTGTAATTTACATATTATTCATATTATGCTAGAGCGCCCACAAAACATGAGAAACGTTTGAGTCCCCCAGTAGAGATGTCCGTTCTCTATCCACTTCAGGATGTCTTAGTCCTCCGTTTTCTTTTTGTGTACTCGCTCAGGGACTCAAGTATTTCTGTATATAACACAGGCTGATAAGGGAATTTGAATTTATTTGTTTATTTATTTATACATATAATATACTGTAATATATTAAATATACTGCAAGTATTTTCTTTAATTTATATACGTGTTTCGCGACAAAGGGAGGCTACATTTATGGTGATCGTTAAGGACCAAACTCCGAATCCATGACGTGACTTCTGTTCATTATTTATATCCTAAATTTACCACTGTAGGTAGTTTCAAGAATTAATGCAGTCATTTACTGAATATTCTTTGCAAAAAAATAAATTTTAAATGAATTATTTTTAGGAGATAAATATATTGATCAGTAAATATACAGATATGCATTACTGACCACCTCCGAACACAAGGACGGCTAAAAATAGCCACAGGCGGTCACAGTCAAGGTCACTTTCCCTTTCTTGTCACTGGCAAATGGGGGTGGGGGGGTGGATGATAATAGCAGCTGTGTTTATTACAGTATGTTAGACAGGTTTATAATACATTTTTATTATTTTAATATACCGGTAATCTTCATTTTAATCCAGCTTCCCAAACGTAAGTTTCAGTATAAAATAATTAGTGGTACTGTAGGACCTTGTGAGTGGTTCACTGTATACATAAATATTACATAAATTATTTCTGCAATTCTTCACAAACAAAACACATAAATCAATTGAATATGTGATGTCGAACGTAAACTGTAAACACTGTGTATGATGTAAAGAGAGCGCGGGTGTAAAACGCTATGTAATTTGATTTTCTCTTTTATGTAAAATTGTACAATTTACTTATAATATATAGGTATACTGTATACATAAATATTACATACATTATTTCTGCAATTGTTCACAAACAAAACACATAACTCAATTGAACATGTGATGTCGAACGTGAACTGAAGTCACAACAACCGTTCGAGTGGAATCGCGTTAGAGCAAACGAGTTCGCGTTATACAAATATTGTTCCGAATTCATAAATCGCGTTCGATCAAATTCGCGTTATCAAAACACGCGTTATAGCAGAACTCACTGTATAAGGACATGCCGCTCGTACTGGCAGACTAGACACTCACTTACTTGACAAGTTTCACTAACAATAAGGACAGTTGAAGCTTTCAACATCACGCACAAGGGATCTTGAATGTTCCATCTGTAATCAGACATCTACCGTAAGTTGCCTTAACAGATACAACTACAGTTGCAATTTAAAATTTTGTGTCGTTATACTAAGGAATACGGAGTCTCGGGTGCACTCTAAGATTGAGGGAAAACGGAGGACTCAGACGTCCTGAAGCGATGAGAAAACAGACGCCTCAGACGGGGGATTCAATAAAGAAGGCATAGCTACATGTTTTGTGGGCTATTGGGCTTAATATGAATCATCTGGTTTTACGTTAACTGACATGCAAGACCGTGATCATTACAACAGCCTGTTTGCCATTTCCTATTCTTCTTTCCCTCTGCAATAGTGAAAAATAAATGTTTTTATTGTCCAGTTATTGGTTTTTCAATAATATAGACCAATTTGTTCTTGGCATAGCTAGTCATTTCATTGTTTTCTAGTACAATATTCAATACTTTTTTCCTCAGAATAGCAAGATGGCGCCCTTAAACAAATTGAAGGAAGATCCAGCACGCCATTCAGACACCAACGGCTTGAGTATATCGTTAGAAGCAGGTGAGAACATTGTTATAAAAACTACTAATTCTAATGTGTTGCAGCATATTTCTTGTACATTAGTTTGTTTATTGTAAATTTATATAAACTTTTAACCAAAAGGAAATGTAAGCAAGAGTAGCAATCTTTCATTTGTTTGAGAGAAGTCTAAGTGGAATGTTTGGTCTACGGTATATCAGCAAGATTGGTGAATAAGGAAGGACTTCCAAAATATTGATTTCAAAAATTACATGGCAGTACTCAGGAGGTACAGCGTATTTATAAAAATTGGTTGTGGGTCAAGGGGCTAAGGTCGTGCATTTCATCATATACCATTAACAAGTTTAGGCAGGTCAAAAGTGAGTTTGTAGTAGCTTTTCAGTAAAGAAAAAAAAGGAGATGCTATATGTTTTATCCACTTGTCTTTACCAAGTTGAAGCTTGCCTTACACTCCAATTTGTTTACAACAGTGCTGTACTAGATAAACATCTATACACTTTGTATTAGAAAAACTCCACTCTAAAATAACTTGTACTTTTCTGTATAATTTTCAGATAACACCGCAAAACTTGGGGAAGGCAGCAATAACTCAGACCAGCTTGAGGTATCAGACTTAAAAGAAAATGGAAGTGGAGCCTCTGAGTGGGGAGATGCAGGTCAGAAGCCATTTATGAAGATATTTGTTGTGTCAATAATTTATAACTTCAATTTTACTGAGTGACTAATGTTATGCAACCAAAACAGTCTTGCTGGGTTAAAACCAGGCTTGCGCTGCCGGCCAACCCACATTATCGTACACCGATGTTAAAATTATGGTTTTTTCCTTGAAATATGGTACGTACCTGCATATAAGAATTATTGTACATGTTATGGTGCAGTAAACACCCCTACTTTATTACAAGCACGTTTATATTAATGTAAATCTAATAAAAAAATTACAAATGGAAACATAGAGAGGCTGAAAAAAAAAGGGAATGCTTTTTAAAATTCTTTATTTGCCACTGCTGCTGTGTCCACGCATCGTCCAATCTGTGTCCATAAATAAATAAGGTAACGTAAGTTAAACTCAAACAGAGACAGAGAGAGAGTGGTACTGGTGAATTCATCACCAACTTGCTGCTTATATTCACCGTCATGACACCTCCGTGACCTCGCCTCATCCCAAACCCCCAAGTTAGTCCCTGGCTCCTACCTCCCTGGGTCCCTGAGTCCCTGCCCTTGTCATGACTTAACCGCATTCCTACATATTTGATCTATAATTTTCATCCATTCCAAAGCACATGCTCCAATAACTGATTTTTCATTTACCCCGTACTTCTCACTAACCCCTTCCACAAATTTCTGAGCTGATGTCTCCCTGGCCTCTGATGTATCTAATCTATACCATCTATGAATTTTTTTATGCATAATAACCTTCTCTTTGCTAGTTTGATCTGCCCAATCACATTCAATGTGCCTATCAGATAGGTAGGTGATCCTTGGTAACCTCAGGGAGTAGTGATCCTCCCTGGAGCTATTACAAGTGTTAAGAGTAGCATCACAGGGAGGTTTGTAGGGCCAGAGATACTCAAGAGAAAGTGGGGGAGAGGCCAAGTGTGTGTGATAAGGGCAGGGGGACACCATGAACTCTCTCACACATAGTTCTGTGTATTTCATCTTGAACCATCAAGACTGGTAACAGTAACCTGACCACCCTGCAGTCCCGTCACAGTGGCATGGGAAACCCGGGGACATTTCCAGTTGGATACCATTATTAATAAAATGTTATACAATATTTAAAACATGGATACTGAGAACCACAGATAGTGACAAGAGATTATTGTTCAGTATACATGTACTGTCTTGTTTTTATGTACAGTAAGTACAGTGGTCCCTCGGTTAATGAGCACAATCCGTTCTAGAATGTTGCTCGTTAACCGAAAAATTCGTTAACCGAAACCATTGTTTCAATGGGTTTTTGGGTAATTGGTTCCAGCTCACCGAAAATTGCCTAAATTCAACAAAAAAGGTAGAAAAGTACACTTACTCTGAGGTGTGTATGTAGAAGGCTCCTGGATGATGATGATGGGAATTAGAATGGGGGTGGAGGAGAAGGGAGAAGAGAAGTCACCCCATGGCGCCATTTCACCCATAGAATTTTAGTTTTCTTGGTGTAATTCAAGATTATTTTCTTTAAATCAACACTGCATTGCATTATATATTGTCAATTTGTAAAATACATTTCAAAATGACCAATAATTTGCTTGCAAACACAGAAAAAAGCATTTAGTTGAAGAGAGTCTCAAGCAAGATGTTACCTCCACTGAAAAGACAGAGAGACTGGCGCCTGTTTGTTGTGTTGACAGGCTGGATGGCGCACATTAAACTAGTTTCCTTACCTTCAATTATGTTCAATAATTGTTAAAATGACTAAAAAATTTAATATTAAACTTTTAAAATTATTGAATAGTACAAACTTCTTGACATTTACTAAAATGGTAAGGAATATAAGCCCTAGAACCGATTACTGTATTGGCGGACTAATACTACAGCTGATGGACTGCCAAATGCAAGCGAAAACACGTTGAGGTCGGCTCGTAAGAAACTCGTTAATCGAGGGATTGCTCGTTAACCGAAGTTAAGAATCTTATAGAAGGTAACTCATTAACCGAAATCTCGTTAATCGAGGGACCACTGTAATATGATAGATATTATTGATAATTTGATCATGAATGGAAGATGGGTAAGTGTGTGTTTGTGTAATAATACACCCATTCCTCTCTTAACGTTGTTTTACGACCCGACCGATTCGATATAACGTTGTCACCCAACACGGACTACTTTGTATGGTGTGCCACCCTCTCTCATCTTGGCGCTTTACGCTCTCTCACAGAGAAACAATATATGTATGTTGTGTTGTCAAAGTGAGAGAAACAATTGAGACCCTGCAATTGTGTGTAAATGAGGCAGAAAGTCAGATCACCAACCTGGGACTTGGTCACAATTTTCGTGATGCCATATGGCAGCAGGGTCTACCATTAGACAACACATTATGCTTCCAATGTCTTCCCAGGCAGTAGTACCTCCCTGTTTGGTAGCTGCCTACTACGTGTGTGTGTGTGTGTGTGTGTGTGTGTGTGTGTGTGTGTGTGTGTGTGTGTGTGTGTGTGTGTGTGTGTGTGTGTGTGTGTGTGTGTGTGTGTGTGTGTGTGTGTGTGTGTGTGTGTGTGTGTGTGTGTGTGTGTGTGTGTGTGTGTGTGTGTGTGTGTGTGTGTGTGTGTGTGTGTGTGTGTGTGTGTGTGTGTGTGTGTGTGTGTGTGTGTGTGTGTGTGTGTGTGTGTGTGTGTGTGTGTGTGTGTGTGTGTGTGTGTGTGTGTGTGTGTGTGTGTGTGTGTGTGTGTGTGTGTGTGTGTGTGTGTGTGTGTGTGTGTGTGTGTGTGTGTGTGTGTGTGTGTGTGTGTGTGTGTGTGTGTGTGTGTGTGTGTGTGTGTGTGTGTGTGTGTGTGTGTGTGTGTGTGTGTGTGTGTGTGTGTGTGTGTGTGTGTGTGTGTGTGTGTGTGTGTGTGTGTGTGTGTGTGTGTGTGTGTGTGTGTGTGTGTGTGTGTGTGTGTGTGTGTGTGTGTGTGTGTGTGTGTGTGTGTGTGTGTGTGTGTGTGTGTGTGTGTGTGTGTGTGTGTGTGTGTGTGTGTGTGTGTGTGTGTGTGTGTGTGTGTGTGTGTGTGTGTGTGTGTGTGTGTGTGTGTGTGTGTGTGTGTGTGTGTGTGTGTGTGTGTGTGTGTGTGTGTGTGTGTGTGTGTGTGTGTGTGTGTGTGTGTGTGTGTGTGTGTGTGTGTGTGTGTGTGTGTGTGTGTGTGTGTGTGTGTGTGTGTGTGTGTGTGTGTGTGTGTGTGTGTGTGTGTGTGTGTGTGTGTGTGTGTGTGTGTGTGTGTGTGTGTGTGTGTGTGTGTGTGTGTGTGTGTGTGTGTGTGTGTGTGTGTGTGTGTGTGTGTGTGTGTGTGTGTTAACACATTATTTATTTAATTTTTTTTTAAACAATATTTTTAATAATTTTATGCTTATTTGCCAGTGGATAAATCCCCATCTGTTGACGAGGGTGTATTAACAGCTGAGATGCAGGCTGAGGAAGAGAAGCTGGAGATGGCTAACAAGAAAGAAGAGGAGGAGATACGCTTAAGGATAGAAGAAAGACAACGCCAAGAAAATGAATTGCAAGAACAAAGGTAAACAAAAAAATTATCTGAAGGGTTTGCGTACGAAGGCAGATTTTATCCTATTATCTGCTTCTCTGTTATTCCCATGTACAGTATGCATATACCTGCCATGCTGAGTGGTGTGGATTCATTGCTCCTTGTACACAAAGCAGTAACTCAAAATCTCCTTTGAAATGTAGGGGCATAGAAACAATAAGTATCTAGTGTGAACTATTACTTAATTGGCAATCCATGCCTAAGCTTGAGATCACCGTTAAAGTAGGAATACTGTATTACTCTACACTGTAAATATTATCTCGGGTGTGGGATACACGTACAGTACCAAATGCGCTTTGGGAGGTAACATAAGCAATATGGCAGCACTGATATTAGAGATAATGATGGTTTTCTGGGTGATAGTGACACTGGTTAGCTTGACTACTCAATTACATTGACAGCCTTGGAATGGGGATTTGTTCGCTCACATTTTCACCACGGAGACAAAGGTGGTAAGCATTTGACAGAGTACCGCATCAGAGGCTTCTGAGAAAAACTAAGGCTCATGGTATTGAGGGGAAAGTTTTAAATTGGATAAAATCATGGCTCACCGATAGAACGCAGAGGGTCAGCGTAGATGGTGTTAAATCTGAGTGGGGTCGTGTAACCAGTGGGGTTCCCCAGGGGTCAGTACTAGGCCCACTCTTGTTCATAATCTACATAAACTATCTAGATACTGGGATCAGCAGTGACATAAGCAAGTTTGCGGATGACACCAAAATAGGGCGGCAAATTAATTCAGGGCAGGATGCAAATGCATTACAGGAGGATCTAAATAAACTGCAGGGGTGGTCTGAAAAATGGCAAATGAAATTCAACACCAGCAAGTGCAGTGTACTTAATATTGGAAGAACAAATACTGTCAATGTATACAGCCTTAACAACATCAACCTAGAGAAGTTGACTTGTGAAAGAGACCTAGGGGTACTTGTAAGCCCGGACCTACGGCCTAGAAAACAGTGCGTTAATGTTCGAAATAAGGCAAACAGAGTATTGGGTTTTATATCTAGAAGTGTAAGTAATAAGAGTGCAGAGGTCTTATTGCAACTATATCTTCGCTAGTCAGGGCACCTCGATTATGCGGTTCAGTTCTGGTGCCCTTATTATAGAATGGATATCAATTCACTAGAATCGGTTGCAGCGAAGAATGACGAAAATGATTCCGGGACTTAGAAACCTTCCATATCAGGATAGGTTAAAGAAACTAAACTTGCATTCCCTAGAAAGACGAAGAGTGCGGGGAGATATGATAGAAGTATTCAAGTGGGTGAAAGGAATCAATAAAGGTGATATAGATAAAGTTCTTATAATATCCGAGCAGGATAGGACTCGGAACAACGGATTCAAGTTGGATAAGTTTAGGTTTAGGAGGGAGATAGGAAGGACCTGGTTTACAAATAGGGTGGTGGACGAGTGGAACAAGCTGAGCAACTTTGTAGTAAGTGCTGGAATGCTGGAAAGTTTCAAAGGGAGGCTGGATAGATTCATGGATGATAGAGAGTGGTAGTAACTCTCGACAGGAGCTGCCATGCACAGGCCAACCGGCCTATTGCAGACTCCTTATTTTCTTTCGTTCTTATGTAAGTGCATGCCTTGGTGTTAGGTGAGTGGCTATTATATACAAGAATACTCTGTGTGTGTAATAATAAAATAATAATAATAATTAACGGTTTATTGAAAAAGTTCTGCAGCTCGAAGGCTGAAAATATACATTGGACATAAATGACTTATTACATACATTGGTGGTTTAACAAAAGCCTTCTTTAGAGAAAGGTAAAGGAACATACAGTGAACATACAGATTAATGTTTACAGTGGAGGTCACGTAGATCACAGATGGCGTTATGAGGGGCATCACGTGGTGTAGTAGTTCCCTCACAGGTGGTGTTATGAGGGGCATCACATGGTGTAGTAGTTCCCTCACAGGTGGTGTTATGAGGGACCTGATGTGGGTGTGGGTGGGTGGGTGTGTGTGGGTCGGTGTGTGTGGGTGGGTGTAATAATAATAATAATTAACGGTTTATTGAAAGAGCTTGGCAGCCAGAAGGCTGAAAATATACAGTTACATATTTGGGGAATGGGTTTCGAATTACAAATAATATACAAGTAACATAAGTGACACAAATAAGACATATAATAACTAGATGGGGAAAAGCTCAAACTACAGTTCATTTCAACATAGTGACAGTGCAAGGAGCAGTGTTTACTGGGAGTGAATACACTGTGTGGGTGGGTGCACTATCTCTTCTCCCTCATGGGTTAAGCGATGCAGCTCAACTAGTTCTGTATAGTACAGTATGACAAGACTGCTAAGTACTGTAAATAAATATACAAGATCATGTACTGTAGAAAAACTACTACTTCACTGAGTGTCTGCCTCCTTATATCCCATTGCTATTTTTTAGTACTGTACCAGGGTGTCTACTGGTCTGGAAAAGGTCGGGAATTTTAATTGGGGCTGGAAAACCTGGAAAAGCCAGGGAATTTTAAAATATACCTGGAATTTTTTATGTGAATTCAGTTCAACTTCTAAATATTGTTATTTTTATAGCAATCTTACCATAAATTAATGCTGTACTGTATAATAGGTAAATATTTAAATTTTTAGGAACAAATTCCAATAAATCGCCCACTCCAAAAACTGAATTTTGTGTACCTATCATATTTCATGTTAGCGATCAAGTAACCAAATATTACAGGTTATACCTACTAATTCTGCAGTGACTGTTGTCAGAGATGAATTGTTCTTATAATTAAGTGGCTTATTCCACATATTAATCATGAGTCATACACTGTAGGTGGATCAGGAGTGTGATTTTTCGGTTTTTGCCAGAATTTCTGGCTTTTTTGGAACGTTAAGGTTGACCCACAAATTGCACAAATCCAATGTTCATCACTAGGCTTGGGATGGGTCACAAAAGGGCCTTCAATTTCTTGATTAATATAATTTATATCATCTTTAAATTTCCCACTTGTATATACAGTACATAGTATTGAAAACCTCTAATTTTGGTATTTTGTCATAATAAATACCATATTAATGTTACCTGGAATTTTTCAAATTTACACCTGGAAAACCTGGAAAGCCAGGGAATTTTGATTTGTCTGGCCACTAGACACCCTGTGTACTGTACAGGTACTGTACTGTAATTCTGTGAAATTTGAGATGTGTTTATAATGTAATTTATGAGTGAATATATCATAATTAGTGTAACGAGTGCAGCAACATTAATGAAAACAGAAAGTTTTATGCATGAAGAAAAGATATTGTATATATCTCTTAGAAAAGGAATTAGTCTACTGAGTATATTGTACCAGAAAGGACTATATACTGCAGTTAGGATGTGATACAGAGGATGATGTAAAGAACAGTGTAGGAAAGGTGAGGAACACAGGACATAGATCAAGAGTTAGAGAAAAATGTCTGCTGAAAAAAAAAATTCTAAAAGACAGAATAGTGTACGAGGTCATTGTGGGTCTGGAGAACGGTAGGTGGTTTTCCATTCGCAGTTTGCTAAAACTAGCTATTAGACGTGGGACTTCTTAAGAATTGATTGACGTTTTTATTTTTTACAGATACAAGCGGCTAATGCATCTGCTTAATAAGTCTGAGTTCTACAGTCAGTTTCTCTTGAAGCAAATTGAATCTCAGGAATCTATGAAGAAAAAAAAGGGCAAGTCCAGGTTAGTTTAATGATATCATTGTCAAATATTTCTTTGCACAGTAAAACTAAGATACAAATTTATACATGCTATAGATATACCTGTATAGTACTGTACAGTTACCCCCAGCATTATGGAAAGGATATGTTGTAGAAAATTTGACCTCAGTGTGATATTCTCTTGAACATGAACCCAGATGCATCCCCAGAAAGTCACCCCAAGGTGTGATCATACTTAAGATTGTAATAAGCATTTTAAAATTAATTTAATTGAAATTTGATAATTATTTGATTTTTTTTAATAATACACAAAAGAGTGAATTCACCTTGCCAGATGATGATGATCAGTATGTTAGGTGGTGCAGTAGTGTGCATCAGGTGGTCGAGTGGATTTGGCTAAGTGGTTCACCTGCCTCAAACACCAAAGCAACATTTTTCATCTTAATGTCCAAGTACAGGTTCTTTTAGCATTGCTGCTACCACTTTCACTTATTGGCCTCTTTCTGGACTTGGTGAATGGTGGTAAAATGTGTAAACTGAGAGAACTTGCTGTATACTCAAACAGTATAATGCACTGGTAATTGATGCATCAAGTGTGTACTAAGACAAGTCATAAGAAAACCTTAATCGCTTCTTGTGTTATCTTGTATTTGCTAATGGTTTAATTTTTGTTCTGTACAGTATCAAGGATTTAGTAGTTATACAAGTTGCCCTTGATCTACAGAAGGATTGCATTCTTGAAAAACTGTTCTTAAATTGAAAATCCATAAATTGAAGCAGGTTATCCCAAGGATTACAATTTTAAATTTGTAAATAAGTTCCTAAAAAATCAACTGAAGGAAATGACTCCAAAATTGTTTACAACCAATTTTTTTAATAATTGTACAGTACAGTACTTGCAATACACTGTACTGTACTCTCCTTAAGAGTTTAATCAGAATTAAAATGTGTTCTACATATAAGAAAATGGTAGTTGGTATTCAAGGTGTGGTGGTGGTTACTGTGAAGGTGATGGTGGAGCAGGATGGTGGTGATGGTGGAGCAGGATGGTGGTGATGGTGGAGCAGGATGGTGGTGATGGTGGAGCAGGATGGTGGTGATGGAGCAGGATGGTGGTGATGGTGGAGCAGGAGGGTGGTGATGGTGGAGCAGGAGGATGATGATGATGGGCAGTGTGGACAATCTTTATTCCCCAAATATTATCTTTATACAGTAGTGGTCCCTCGATTAACGAACCCCATTGGTTCCACAGAGTCTGTTGTTAACCCAAAATTTCGTTAACTGAATCTTTTATTTCAATGGGATATTGGGTAATTGGTTTCAACTCAGAAAAAGTACATACAAAGTACTGTATACCAGTAATAGAATTAACAAAACATTAAATATAAACTAAATACTGTACATTTTACTGTAAAATAATAAATAAAAAACAATAGAATACTGTACTGTATTTTAACTTACTTTGAGGTGTGTATGTCGTTTTCCCGGCAGCCGTTGACGACATGCCATATTCTTTACAAAGTGCATTGGTTCTAATGCCTTCTTCATGTTTCATAATAATTTCTGCAGTGTATATTATCAATATGTGAACTAAATTTCAGAATGACCAATAATTTTAATGTAAAAATGCAAAAATATTCAAGAGACCAACAAACTGGATGTTCACTCCACTGTAAACAACTGAGAAGCGTTGGTGGTTGATTCGATCAGCTGATTGGCACACAAAAACTGTTCCCTGTACTGTATATATTATCAATATGTTAACTAAATTAGACTGACCAATAATTTTAATATAAAAAATGCAAAAATATTCAAGAGCACAACTTTCTTGATATTTATTCCACTGGAAACGAATGTAAACATAGAACCAATTACTGTATTGGTGGACTAGCCAATCAGCTGATGCGCACAACCAGGCGTGTTTCTCGTAAGGCTGTCGTTAATCAAAGTTTTGTTCGTTAGTGGAACTGAAAATCCTTATGGGAACTAAGTCGTTAACTGAAATTTCGTTAATTGAACCGTTCGTTAATCGAGGGACCACTGTACAGTACATGTAATCAATAAGGAAAGTAGGGTTAGGTTCTGGAGGCCAATAAAAGTGACTAAATTTGACTTAATGAGTTTATTTTCATACTGAATAAAACACTAATGCAGTAGAGTCGGCTGCTGACTTGTCACTCACTCAGAAAGACTGTGCGGGCGAGCGTGAGTGAGCAGCCACGGTGGCGCCTCTGGTGAGCAAATAAGGCATTTGTTTGCCATGGCGTTAAATTTGAAATTATCCTGCCCGATTTCCCTCACAAAATAAATAAATTTCTCGCTATATATTGGAAAATGACGATAATTTTGGTAGTTGCGATATAAAAAAATCTTAGGAAAAATCGCTATATATCCCGACCCTACTGTACAGTATGTTCTTTATATAGTTTCTAAACGTACTTCGTAAGCTCCTCAAGAATGAGGCTACACACATCAAAGGTTTAGACATCAGTGTTAATTGTCCTTGCTCAGTACAGGATGCTCTCAGATACCTTTGTTAGTCTTCTGACATTATGGAAAAAGACAGAAACTAGAAACTTCAGTAACTTTAGGGTTTTCGTTTCGTAAATTCATTCATTGGCAAGAAAAAAAAAAGAGACTTAGAAATTGTGTAAATTTGGTGCTATTAGATCATGGTTGACATGTACGCAGTGATATCTCCGTTGGCCGGAACAATTAGTGCAGAGCACTTCCGGGAATGAGAGATTTCGGGTAACGAGATGACTCTCAAAGCCGGAAAAAATGCTTCATCCTGGAATTTTCTGGGTAACGGAAAAATTTCCCCGGAAGTTCCAGAAATTGCCAATTACATCATTTCTCAAACCTGGAAACATATCCCTCATCCCCGAAATTTTCCGGGTATTGGGAAATTGTTCTCGGAATTTATGGAAAATGTGCCTCATTTTCATCTCTCAAACCCGGAAAAACTCCCCCATCCCCGGAATTTTCTGGGTATTGGGAAAATTTTCTCAGAAATTTCCGGAAAATGTGCCCCTCGTAAAATTTTTCCCAAAGTCGTAATTTTCTGGAAAATACCGGCATTGGGAACGATTTTCTGATCAAATTTCAATTCTCGCTATCTGAGAGTTTTGGGTTTGAAGGATTCTGGGTAACGGAGATACTGTATTACTTTACAAATTCTGCAATCCTGATGTCCATAATGCTGGGGATGACCATATTAGGTTGTACTATAATATATAGATGATATTTCATAAAACACCCATTGAGGCTTATATACTGTATGTTGTACTACAGGTATTTTGGTTTTGGTTTTCAGATCAAAACATGGCAGAGAAGATACTGATAAGGAAAATTCACAGTCTGAAGGTATGGCAAGAACTATAATTTAAAGAATATTGGATGCATCACATAATATCACTCTTGACTTATCTTCTAACTTATAAATGTACACTCGGTAAAACAGTATATTTCAGGAGGGATCTGATGAATTTGGAACTGAACAATTGTGTTGTCTCACTAGGGTTGGTAGGTGTGATTGTGAGACAATTCCTTCTTATTATGGTAGGCCTAATTTTTTATTTCATTTAAAATATATAATTAGTTCGTTTCTATGGTGGTGTCATTTTTTATTGCACAAGAATTGTAAATATAGTTTAACCGAGTGTATAAGGTATTCTTTGCCACATTCTTCACTCAGGCCATTGTTATGCCTTTCTCCTTTCAGGCTGCTTAAAATATTATTGGACCTATGATGAAGAGTAAGGCTTGGGTTTGTTGGTTCTTGTTTTTCACTGAATGGTTCTACAGTGTAATGATTTTATTTGTTTTATTTTTATTTTTTTTGGTAAAGATAGGAGTGTGCCTTGATCCCAGATATTCTTGTATACACTCACTATCACCAATACCTTGTTTAGACAGGCCGACAAGTTCAAGAGTTCGTGGCAACACCCACGATCCAAACACTGGCATCTCATTGACCACATCATTGTCAGAGAAAGAGATCACTGAGATGTCCTCATCACCTGTGGGATGCATGGCTCAAACCACTGTGACATTGATCATCGGCTCATCAGAGCCACGCTCTCACTTCACGTCGCTCTAAAATGGCGAAGGCAGCAAGTCTCCAAAAGAGGTTTTAACACTAAGTGTCTGGAGGAGCCAACAGTAGCCCATGCTTTCAGAGAGCAGCTCGAACATGGGCTGATAAACAACCCAACAGCAAACAACCCAAATCCCAGTGCCGAATGGGATATTCTCGACACTGTCATGACAAAAACCTGCAGACAGACCCTCGGCCAGATCTAAAGAATACACCAGGACTGGTTTGATGAAAATGACCTGGCAATCAATGTACTCGTCGATGATAAACATGCTGTTTTAACTGACTGGCAGAACAATCCCCAGTCTCGGACCAAAGCCGATAGCTTCCGCAAGAAGAAAGCGGCAACCCAGTGGGAACTTCGCAATCTAAAGGACGACTTATTTAAAAATAAAGCATGTGAAACACAAAAATTTGTAGATCAGCACAAGTTGCACGAATTTTTCAAATTCCACAAACATTTTATGGGCCAATCATTCGTGGCTCAGCCCCCCTCCGGTCATCCAACGTTAACTTCATAATTAAAGATAATGAAGGCCTCCTTCAGCGCTGGATAGAGCACAACCATTCGCTGTTCAACCGAAACACCGATGAGGATGTTCTAACTACCCAGCAGGTCCTGCAGCATCCAGAGCTGACCCACCTCAGCTATCCTCCATCCCTGGATGAGGTAGCTACTGCCCTCAAACAGATGAAAAAGAACAATGCCTCAGGGCCTGATGGAATCCCAGCTGAGGTGTATAAAGCAGGAGGACCTCTGCTTACCAGCCGTCTCCACTCTCTCCTGGAGAATATATGGGAAAAGGAGGAAATCCCCCAAGCTCTTGAAGATGCCTCCATTGTCAATATTTATAAGAGCAAGGGAGACAGGTCAGACTGTGACAACTACCACGGGAAATCGCTGCTGTCCGTAGCTGGCAAGATTATCGCCCGAGTCCACCTAAATAGACTTCTTCCTGAGGCGGAAAACTTCCTCCCAGAATCTCAGTGTGGCTTTAGACCATCATGTGACACCACTGACATGGTCTTTGCTGCCCGTCAGATACAGAAAAAATGCAGAGAACAGCGTCGTGACCTGTACATGGCTTTCGTCGACCTAACCAAGGCCTTCGACTCGGTCAACAGGGAAGCCCTCTGGTGGACCCTCAAGCCGTTATGCCATTGTGAGGCAACTCGACGATGGCATGAACGGCAGTGTCCTGCACAATGGCACCCAGTCTGAGCTCTTCCCCATCCAAACGGGGGTTAAACAAGGTGTGTTCTGGCACCAACTCTCTTTTCCATCATCTTGGCTGCGTTCCTTACTCATGCCAGTGCCAATTTAGTTTGCGGGGTGGACATAGAGTACCGGGTGAAGGGTCTTTTCAACATAAGACGACTCCAGGCAGGAACAAAGGTGTCAACATCATCCATTAATGAGCTATGCAGATGACCTCACCCTTGTCGCTCACACTGACTGCGACCTACAGGAGATCCTCAAATCCTACTCAGATGCGTATGCATATTTCGGCCTTGAAGTGAATCTACGTAAGACTCGGATTCTCTTTCAGCCTGCCCCTGGTTCAGCCACACCTCCACCATCCATCCATCTAAACGGTATTACCCTCTGTAATGTTACCCACTTTTGGCATCTCGGCTCCCACCTGTCCACCACAGCGGACATTGATGAAGAGATTCGGTATCGGATCAGATGTGCATCTCAAGCCTTTGGCAGACTCCGAAACCCTGTCTTCAGAAACCCTGTCTTCAGCTGTAGGGAGCTGAAATTATCTACAAAGTTACACGTCTATCGATTAGTGGTCCTTCCTACCCTGTTATACAGGAGGCACGTCAAGACACTTGAAAACTTTCACCAACGTAGTCTACGTTCCATCCTCTGAGTTCACTGGGAAGACAAGAGAACAAATGCCAGTATTCTTGCTGACACCAACTGTAGGAGCATTGAGGCTACCATTGTCCATGTTCTACTATGCTGGACTGGCCATGTTACCTGCATGAACGACAGTAGACTGCCAAAGCAGCTACTTTACAGTCACCTAATGAATAGTAAACGTAACGCTGGTGGGCAACTGTAAAGGTATACGGATAGTCTTAAGACAAACCTGAAAAAGTGCCAAATCGACCCCCTTACCTGGGAGACAATTAAGCCACACCGTAACTGGTACATATGCCTTAACTTAGTATTTATTTTGTTCAATACAGTACTTCTGTAAAAAAATAAGTTCTGCCAATCCATTTATTTTTTTCCCCTTAATCTTTCCAGAATCAACTACTGCATTCACTGATATTTTCGAGTAAGTGTGATTAACAAGTTGTTTGTTTCAGATGCAGGAACCAGCTCTCAGGAATCTGTTGAAGGAGATGGAAAGAAGCGTAAGCTGACAAGTAATTGTGGTGGTCGTCCTGTAAAGCGTGTCAGAGATGGCAAATATAACATGGCTGATGTCATTTCCACTGATGTAAGTCAGCTACAATAATTGAAGAGCAAATTGGTAGCCTTTCCTTCTTGCCGACTTTATTCTTTACAGTTTAACTAAAGGGTTAGGGTGTGTTTGGCAAGGTCAGCATTATCAGTGAAGTCGAGTTGATATTATCTGATGTGGTAATGTTTTATCTCCCCCCAAATATTATAGGCAAGTTAAAGAGTTTCTTAATATTATTCACAGATTGAACAGTTGTTTAAGATTGTAGAGAAGTTAAAAGGTTGTGCTACATTATATTAAAGTTAAAAGTTGCTTAAGATTATAAAGTTAAAAAGTTTGAAGTGGTTATTTGACTGGGATTCCCAGCCGAATAACCATCGGCTATTTGACCGGGACTCACAGGGATTGTGTATGATCTTAATGGGATTTTGGTCAGGATGGCTCATTTTCTGGAAACTCCAAGACAATTTTTCAGGTACCTGGAAAATTTCAAGGAAGGGTGGGATTTTTTCTGGGTTTGAGAGATGAAATAATGAGGCATTTTGGAAAATTATGAAAAAATTCCAGGGATGGGGAATTTTTTTCCGGGTTTGAGCATGGGGAATTTTTTTTCTGGGTTTGCGAGAGTTGTCTTGTTACCTGGAAATCTCACTTTTCCTGAAGTGTTCTGCACCAATTTTTCCAGCTAACAGAGATATCTGTAGATAACTACACTTGCTGGAATTTATTTGTTTTTCCTTTTGGAGGGGGTTACATTTTTACTTGTGTACGAAGCCCTTTATGTGTTTGCCCTTATGACAATTATTTCTTTTACTTGTATTGTATATATATATATATATATGTGTGTGTGTGTGTGTGTCACAAAACACATACAAATGAATAATAATGTTTTGTTATTAATAAATCACGGAGTAGACATTTTTAATACTGCATTTGATTATTTGTGAGAGGATTTTTTCCCATTATTATTTATTTATAGGTGTTTTGTGTGTGTCTACACACACACACACACACACACACACACACACACATATATATTACAAGAAAGGAAATTACTGTCTCTAGAACGAATGGCTCCCTGTCCTGGCCGTGAAAATGCCGGCAACTTTGAAACTACCCATAGACATTCTTGGGTACGCCCAGGGAGTCATCTGAGAATAACCGAGAACCGTAAAATGAAAATCCGCAAATTATCCGGATGTACTGTACTGTATTTGTAGTATCAATTATAGATCTTGATTTGACTCCGGTAAGTTGTTGTATGAGTTGTCAGTGCAGACGGTCTGTACCGTTTGACAAAAGCCAGCAACAACGCCGATGATTCATGAATAAAGTCAACTTATGAAATGATTGACAATAGAAAAGCTAGTGTGATGCCTCAATACTACATTCATACAACACCCAAAATCTTTTTTGTTAGTCTCAGTTGTAGTAAATAAGGGGATAGTGAACTTTTGTGGCTGTTGAATGATATGATGAAGTTATTAGTAGTATTGAGAGGACACTATACATTAATTAGCTTGCTTTAATTATTTATTTTTTTCCAGACCGTAAAAAACAGTATGGAGTCTGCTTCATACGAGACAGAAGCAAGTACTATTGAACGTGAGGAACAACCTCGTCTCTTTGAAAATGGTGTCATGAGGCCCTATCAGCTGGATGGCTTTTCATGGCTGACAGTAAGCGATGCAGGTTTTTTGTTCTAATTTTTAACACATAAGAGCTTATATTTACTTACTACAGACTGCAGAGTAATTGGTTTGTTCATTTGTCCACCTGTGTGTCTTTGTCCTTCATCTAAGTTATAAGATATTTAAGACTGGATTGTTATAAGATACCATCAGTGTTGAAGGCTTGAGGAGGAGAGGAAACATGAGAGATGAACCAATGATATACAGTAAGTGTATTAGGAGGGTCTTGAGGGGTCGTGCTAGATGATGTCCAATTAATGACAGTAGACTATCTACTCTACAGTGGAATTTGATTTGAGTGTGTGTGTATGACAACTCAAAACTAATATAAAGTACTGTGAATCAACATGGCTGCTAAAATTCACTGTGTATGATGCTTTAGTAAGTTTAGGATATGAAAAAGTGTGGACGAATTGGTTTTCTATTGAATTGAGGTTTTTGTACCCCTTGATCCATCTTCCTCATGCAATCTGTTATATTATCAAGACCAACTCCATCAGTGTGGAATGACTGATTGGACAAAACATTTAATAGATTTCAGGGTCTTCCCTTCCCTTCTCCCTTGTGCAATCTTGTTTTTTTATTATTGTAAACTGGTTGGTGTTTGTACTGCCTTGCCCCATAAATGCAATTTCTTCTTATTATAGTCCCAGGAACATGTCCAATTTAATTTTGGTAGACATAAGCTTTAGGATTAATAAATTTACTAATCACAGACTAACAGAAATACACACTGATTAACAGAATTTGTTACACATTATAATACAGTTTTATAGTCTGTCTTATTTTATTAAACTTATTTGATAGTCAATTAATGGGATGTTCCTTTCACAGGTTTTGTTTGAAAATGGTGTTAATGGGATTTTAGGAGATGAGATGGGTTTGGGTAAGACCATCCAAACCATTGCCCTCATCTGTCATTTGGTAGGGGAAGGGGTGCCAGGCCCCTTCCTTGTGTGTGGTCCTCTCTCTACGCTGACCAATTGGATGGCTGAATTTCAGAGGTTTGCCCCAAAGGTAAGTAACAAACTTTGATGTATTAAAAAAACAACTCTGCTTTGAAAATTAAAAGACTCGGAATGTGAAAGAAGATGTGAGCCTGAAAGTTGAGAAGATAATAAGTAGCATAACATTACCTGACAGTTTCTCCAGTAGATTTCAAGTGAAAAATCTAGTTGGTAATGTGATTAGAGAGGAGGAGGTACAGTAATTCTAAAAAAATTTGGGTGTTTCAATAATGGGTGGGGAATGGAAATTATGAAGAGTATACATTGACTGAAATCAATAATGATTCTAACATACATGAGAAAAGGAAGGGAAATATAATGCCAGAATTAGAGACAATTAACCTATGGATCATTGGACAGGTAACTGGATCCTTTGTTGGTGGGAAACAGACTGGATGTATAGAGTAAAGAAGTTGTAAGTTTGTCCATATTTCTGATAATTCTGTCAGGTATAACAGATTGAAATTTTAATTCTAGATACCTATAGTGCTCTACCATGGTCAGGACACAGTACGTACAGAGAAGAGAAGAAAGCTTAAAGTTCTGAAGACTATAGAGGGAACTAATATATCAGTCTACCCTGTTGTCATCACATCTTATGAGGTAAAGTTTGGGTTATATCTTTAAAGTGGAGATTTTTAATTTATTTCCTGCAGACTTCTTGTTATTTCTAATGTTCCAGGATCTTTTAGGACTGCCTCTAACATCAACTGTTTTATCCTAGAATTCACCAATGTGTTTATGTAAATAAGAAATAACTTCACATAATTTTGTGTAGTGTAACATACAAGGTCCAACACACAAAAAAAATGAGACTGATGCTGTAACTCTTTTTATTTACCAAATTAAGAAAATCATCTGTGATCACCTTCAAAGTAGTTCCCTTCTGAGTTGACACACAGCTGCATGTGATGCTGTCGCAGATCATGTTCTGTAAGGCTGTTGAGGAGCTCCGTCGTTATTGTTTTCACTTCTTCTACCGACAAAAAATTGGTTCTTTTGAGCACGGACTTCATCTTTGGGAAGAGGTAGAAGTCGTAGGGAGCCAGGTCTGGCGAATAGGGCGGGTGCTCAAGCACAGTGATGTTTTTATTGGCTAAAATCTGCTTTACAGACAAAGCATTATGGGCTGGCACTTTGTTCATATGACAGCATTTTTTGAACCATTTTTTGCACAAACCTTTGTCATGTTCAATTCTTCCGTTAGAGTGTGTTGAACACTTTCCCTGTCTAAATTAAATTTCTCGGCTATTGCTCGAACACGCAACCCGCGTTTTTTTCTAATCACATTCGCACTTTCTCAGTGTTGTCATCGGTAACTGCTGCGCGTGGACAGCCTGGGTGGTCATCATCTTTCTCGGTTTCTCTGCCTTCCGAAAATCGTTTGTGCCATTCAAAAACGGGTGCACGAGACATGCAATTTTCACCGTAAGCCTCAGTCAATAATTGAAAAGTTTCTGTCGTGGTTTTCTTAAGTTTAACGAGAAACTTGATGTTAACTCGTTACTCAGTTTTGTAGTCTGACATTTTCTGACCGAGTGTAAGAACACGTCTATACTTCAACACACGTCCACTTGTACTGAGTGAAGCAATCGAGTTGAGCCTTGTCACACTGTGACAGGTTAGAACATGTTCGATAACCGTCTGTTGGATTTTAAACGTGTTCTGACTTATGTACAAATCAGACTTACGAATGTCCTCGGGAACTGTACCCGTTTGTAACCCAGGGACTCCCTGTATATGTACAGTGAAACCTCATTAATTCAGATTAATTGGAGGGAACGGTGATCCAGTTTAGCAAATTAACATGTTATGAAAAAACAATAATAACATGTTCAACATAAATAATAGTGATTATTTATTTAAAAAGCTGCTTCCCTTCAATTCCAAAGGGCTCCTGGATCTTGAAGTGAGTGTAGAGGCAGTGAAGGTAGGCAGTGTGGAGGCAGTTGTTGTAACACTATCATATACTACACTTTCAGATACTACATCACTTTCCAACAATTTTGAGTCATTGTCTCAAAGATCTGCACTCTACCACCTATACAGTAGTTCTTCAGACTCATCACATTGTAAAATCTGTTGAGGTCTAACACACCACTAAAACTTGAACCAGAATGTAAAGAACTGGGAGAGCCAGGACTCAACACATTGCCCACCATGTGATCCGGATTAACGAGGTTACACTCTATAAAGCAATATGGGCATATAAATCTTAGATATGATGATCCTACACAGTACTTCTACACTCATGATAGTAGTCAAATGTTCTCTGATACAATTTTCACATTGTTTTTGGCATGGTTCTTCCAGCATATTTTTGCAAATTAGTAATTGTTACCTAGAACCCTTTGTTTTCTCTAGAAATTATGGCAACAATGGTAGTTTCTTCAGATCCAGTTTTCCTCTTTCAAAGTTTTGGTCTAACTGGCCACTTTATGGGACCATTGGGACCCCCTTGTTCTCTATTTATTTTTTGGTCTTGTTTAGAGGCTGTAACTTTATCACATTGATCTCTATTAGGCTCTTCTTTATTGAGGGTCCACCTTACTTAAGCTAACAGTTGTAAAAGTTAAAAAATAAGGAACACAAAGTAACATATATTTAGCACCCAAAGTACCATAACAGCTACCTGTACTTGGAACCAGGAAATGTTATGTTAAGCCCTTTTATTGGTTGAGTTTAGGATCTGCATAAATAACACCTGAAACAAAGAAGTACTATACAGTCTCTCCTCGACTTACGACATATTCGACTTAAGACAACCCGGACATACGACGGCCATGGTCGTATGAAATATTTTTCATATTAAGTATTTTCGAGTCCCGACTTTAGTGATCACGCTGGGTACTGACAAAATTTTCGTTTATAATAACCTTTAAAATGGCTGGGAAGCATAAAAGTGAGAGTTCTCGTGGTGCTGAGAAGAAAAAGAGACACCCATTTTAGAATTTCTTTGTATTATTTTTGCCTTTTCGGCTTACGACCTGGTCGTTGGGACGGAACCCCATCGTAACTCGAGGAGAGACTGTAAATGTAGTACAGTCAACCCTCGCTTTACGCGGTCCCACTTTACGCGTTTCCACGTTTACGCGGTACCCTGCCGAAACCGGAATGCTCACTTTCCGCGGTGTGTGTACCCTTTTACGCGGAGAGCGGCGCGAGCAGGGTGCGCACAAGGTCGCCCAGTCATCAAAACATTACCGAGTTCTTCACCCGCCACCCACCACAGCCGGCCCAAGTCAGTGATAGTGATAATGATAGTGAGGATATGGACTTATATGGACTTTGAGGGGTTTGACAAAGAGGCCCTGCAAGGCTCTGTGGTGGATAGTGATACAATTGATACAAGTGATACAGGTGAGGGCCAATAATCTGCCCTCTGCCTCGGAACCAACCCCCCATCCCCCTGTGCCCAGCCATCTTTTCTACTAATGTAAGTGTTAAAAAACCTAATATTATTGATATTTCTCTTAATTATTAATTGTGTGTGTGCATACCATCATAAAATTAAGAAGTTATTTTTACTACAACGTAGGTATTGTCTGAAAAAGTGGAGTTTGGGGGGTCGGCCCGGTCTCTATTTCAATAATCCCATATGTTATGTTGTTCACTTTACGCGTTTCTCACTTTACGCGGGCAGGCGTGGGTTGAATTAACCGCGTAAAGTGAGGGTTCACTGTATATTAGCCTGATCCAAGGTTGGCACGGCTGCATGTAAACATTTCTGTACCCGGATATATTGAAAAATTTTAAGTTAATTCTTTTCAGGTGTCTATTTAATTCTTTGACTCAAAATTGGCTACTGTGAACTGCATCATTAATTTACAGAGATTAAGAATTTGTAGAGAAAATTTGAAGGTATTGTAGTGTCATATTGAAATTTAGAAAGCCGTGCATTGATTATACAGTATAGCAAATTATTAAAGCATTGTTTTATCTTGCAACTAATTTTTTGTAATTAAACTTAATTAAATATATTCACAGGTTGCTATTCGGGACACAAAGTTCTTGAATAGATACCAGTGGCGCTATATTTGCGTAGATGAAGGCCATAGGCTCAAGAACCACAAGTGTCGTCTCGCAAAGTAAGTTTTGTGTCTGTTAAATTTTTTACTTTTGGATTTTGTTATTCTTTAAGTATGGGGAGTTTTATTTAAATATGCTTTTTTTTATTTATACAGTATACATATATATATTTTTTAAGCACCATTTACAGGGTCTTAGTTTCTATGTGAGATAATTAAAAAATTGAGAAGCTTATATCTTGAGTTCCCTTTTGCTTATATTGGTGTTAGTAGCAACTTTGCAAGATTTTTAGGACTAGTCTGCCCTAGGGGTTGTACAGTAGACTATCATTTTACCGTGCTTATGGGCAGTTTGCTTGTACGGTTAAGGCATAAGCACAGTTGGGGTCCCCGCAGGAGAAAAATATTGATATAACGAGCTTCTGATACAACTATATGTGGAGGTTGTCTATCATCCTTGCTTGTTTGGTGGCTAACTATAATATCTTTCAGTCATAACTCAATAAATGGCTGCCTTACATCATGAGGTGTATGGCTATTTTTTCAGAGTCTATAATGAAAATACAGGCAGTCCCTGGGTTATGTGTGAGTTCTGTTCCTATGAATGCTTGTAAGTTGAAAATGTACTTGTGTCAAACCACATACCCTATGTGCATATCGTACTTGCAGAACAATGTTTAAAATCCCACTTTATCATAGCCAAAGTCCTTATATACATCTAAAATCACTTAATTTAAGACAAAAGAAGAATTAGAATGACGCAATACAGTAATTGAAAATAAGTAATCAGCTTAACACTTACATTGAAACCTGGGACTGGCTCCTTGGTTTTTCCTGAATCAAGGCTAGGCTTACAGGCATACACCGCTGATTTTGATCTTCCACTCATATCACTAGCAATCTTTTCATTTCAGTTATCAATCCACTTCTTTGTTTTTCTATCACAGTTGACTGCACTGGTGTTGATTCTTTTACATGTTCAAGAATTTTGTCTTTGTCTTTCAAAATTGTTCCGATTGTTGACAGTCGGAAGCCCAATGACTTTCAACTTTCACTTCCATTGTAATTGTTTTCCTTTTCTTGGATGCACTACTATCACTTGCATCAGATTTGCATTTGGGAGCCATGATGAGGGCAGAAAAATTGAGTTAAGAAAAAAAAAGTTTGACCACACACGTTACTGAGACGAGCACAGGGTGTAAGGCGTACCGATGCTACCACAAGAAGCGTCCTGTCAAGCAAACTAGTTCTTGTACATTACTACGACCGGTTGTACTTATGGAGACCTAGTTTGTATCGGTGGAAGTTCGAAAGTTGGACGTACGTAACCCCGGGACCTCCTGTATACAATTGATTGTATCAAATTTCAAGGAAAGAAAAGAAAAGTGGTTTATTTGATTAAAAAATTTTCTTCTCATTAATCATGTTTCTTTCCACCCTGCTTGATAGTAGATTGTATTGAAGAGGTAGTGGAGAATATTTAAGAAATGGAAGGATGGAATAGTCAAAGGGTATGAGAGTGAATGTGACAAACACTTAAGTTATCATTAGTAGCATAGGTAAAGGACATGTTGTGGAATATGGGAAATGTCCCGTTGCTGTCTGTAAGAAGCAGCTTGGAGAACTGCCATCGGGTAATCCTGACAAACCCATGCAAGAGTGGAAAATGGCTGTAAGATTGTGATGATGAAGTGAGAGGATTAGTGAGTGACTAAGTAATGTAGGTGTGTGTAGAGACGAAAGCCACCATGATTGTTAAATATTTTAAGAGATGATGCACTTCTGGATGAGAGGGTGAACTAGTGCATTTGGATCTTTGTTATATGTCCTTGTATTTAGGGCAATTAATGCTGCTAAGGGTTTAATTGGTGTTTTTAATTTTACCCTACCACTCAATAAACTAATATACCCCTTAAGCTGTGAAGTTTAGGAGTGTGCTGTATTGTCCAGTCTTTAAAACTTGCAATACTTTTAGTGTCATCTAAACTCTTATTTATGAATAAACCTTATGACTGGTATTCTGGTAATGTTGATCTCTTTTTGACAGGTCACTGAACACATACACATCAACTAATCGTCTCCTCCTGACTGGTACGCCACTACAAAATAACCTCGCTGAACTCTGGGCTCTTCTCAACTTCTTAATGCCAGAGATTTTTGATTCACTGGATGTTTTTGAGTCTTGGTTTGATGTGACAGACATGATGGAAGCAGGAAGTGATGTGAGGATCATTCAGCAGGAGAAAGAAAAACAAGTTATTTCAACACTCATGAAGGTAGGACTTTTTCTCTCTTCATCTCTTAGCCTTTTCTTCCTTTATGCAAGGTGGCCAGAATCAAGAGCAAATTAATGCACACATTCTCCTTTCAAGAGGGTGGTAGATCTCTGGAACAATCTACCAGCTCAATATGTATAACTGAGAACAGTACTGGGCTCCAAAATAGGTCTTGACAAAACTATCAAGAAGTGTGGAAGGATCCTACACAGGCTTCCTTCCCTCAATATGGCTGCCTCTAGTGAGTGACCATTAGGTAAATAAGGTTAACTCATTCTTACTTAAATGATGTGTGGTGTCATGGTGCTCCCTTTGTGCAACAAGATCCCAAGTTTATTTAATTTTTGTCACTATATGTTAGGGGGAATTGGGTATCCAGGAAGCAGCATTGTGCATGAATGGCTGGAGAGTTTAATATCAAATGTTTTTTTTAAGCATTAAATATTTTTATCCTACCTTAATGTGAAGTTGCCAGTTTAAAAATCAGACACATTCTCCCTTCATTGTTAGTTTGTATTCTTCCTGCCGTAACAGATAAGTTTGGCTGTAGAGCCTTCCTTCCATGACAATGCCCAGTGTCCATCTGGTTTACCCCGTTACATCACAACCCAGAGTCACCCCTAAGCATACTCCCCTTTCATTCATGCACACTGCATCATGGATGTCCAGCCCTCTTACTTCTAGTGTGTTCTTCACCCTATCCTTCCATCGCCTTGATCTTCCCCTGAATTGTAATTCATTTTTTCAATACTCTATTTCACTTCCCATTATCTGAGATGACCTTTATTTCGTCTCTGCATGACATTTCTCTTAATTCATTTTCTTTATTTCTTCTTCTCTACATCTTGAGTATCCCACTTAAGACTGTGGAATTTAGTTTTTAATGCTTAGAATTTGCTCCTTCCTTTTGTATCAATATAATTAATCATTCCCTCCTGCCTATACCATAATGTTAACTCATCTTTGCCTTCCTTGATACACCTCTCTGGTTCTCTCCTTCCTTACATTTCTTAATGCTTTTCTCACTCTCCTTCCTGCATCTTGTCTATTTGCTGACATCTTGGGATCCTAGACTTGAATGCAGCACAATGCTCTGAAATTGAAGCTACAGTAATAAGTTACCTAAGGCCCACATCAGGTATTACCAGAATGGAATGGAAAAGAAATGATGAAGTGTATCAGGTACTTTGAGTGGTAGAGAAAGCAGAAGGTGGGTAGAGTTTGTGTTGTTGTTGATTCTGGTCAACTTACGTCTTTACCAGGAAAGAGTTAACAAGAGTGAAAAAACTTTATAGAACTTTACCATGACTACATTTAAAACTTTTCTCCCCTTTTGTTTTTGCCAGATCTTGAGTCCTTTCTTCCTGCGGCGAGTGAAGAAAGATGTAGACCTCGACATTCCCCCAAAGAAGGAATTGCTGGTGTTTACTCCAATGACGCCGCTACAGGTGGAGCTGTATGAGGCCACCCTAACATCAAATCATGCTCTGTTCAACAACTTAAAGGTAGTTTCTTGTGCTCATTCTCAATTTATTTTTGCAATTTTGTAAAACCAGGTAGAGTAGGAAAAGAAAAGTGGAGTACAGTAGTTTGTTTTAAATAGAGATATAGGAAGCAAATGGGAGGTGAGTCAGCTGCTGTTTGCAGATGACATTACAGTATCCTGATAAGTGATTCAGAAAACTTACAAGTGTTAATGAAATGAGTTTGGAAGTGTGTGTACCAGGAGAAAATTAATAGCAAAACTGAATACATGTAAAGTGATGTAATAAGGAAAGAGAGATAAGGAGGAATTATATTTAGTTTAACTTGAGGTAAGTTGTAGGAAGTATGTATGGTGTTTATGATATCTGAAAATAGCCAAGTGAGTGATGGAAAAAATGTGTTGAGTTGATGTGAAGCCTCAGCAAAGGATGGAGAAGAAATAAATTACCCGGCAGACATTTCTAAAATTACAAGTGTGAGATGGGCCTTTCTTTTTAGGAATGTTTACAGTCCATAATATCTTGAACTTTTGTTGCTGTTTTGACTAATGAGAATCTTGATGAGAATTTAGACTTACGGGACTAATGTTCTTCATTTGGTATTCAGTAGTAGATGATGTAATGTATAAGATTTTTTTTGTAAATAATACAGGAATCCCAATAAATACACTAATTCAATTTTGTTAGGATTTTGTCATTATTGTGTCTTTCCTCTTTTACAGAAACCTGCTCCTGAACCTGTGGAGTATAACGAACGTGGCCGACCCAAACGGAAAGCGAAAATGAACAGTGACTTTTCAGTATTGTTTCAGGAATATGATGGAGTTTCAGAAAATTCCATTGATGTTTATATCAGTGCAGTGAACAAATTACATGAGAAAGCAGCCCAGTAAGTGAAGTTTTTATTAGGTGTCTCTTGGTACTTGTCAGGTGGTTGGAATGAATGACCACTAAATAAGGGTGTGTATGTCCATTCGTATCCTTGATTTTCAACCATTTGGTATTTAGAAATGGGTTTTTTATGGTCCGTTGATTTGATTTAAATTTGAAGTGCAAATGTATGTTCCTTTCAATTGTAATTAGAGGAATATATTTTAATTCTGGTTTCATATCCAGACAATACCTCAAATGCTTGACTTAGTGTGCTTAAAATTTGAAACTCGTTCTTTACATTGTGTATTACTGTACACTGAATTATTTTTTGATGACTATTGGCAGAGTTTTGTGTAGAGTTATGATGGTTTTGGCATGTAGAGAGAATGAGAAGACTAACTGGTGCATGAGGAAATATGGAGGGGAGGAGAGCAAGGGTTGTAAGAAATGACCTCATCAGGTAATCACAGTTCACTAATGCAGGAATGGATGATTTATTTCCTCATCATGAATGATTATGAATGTCATTATCATAGCAGTGTGTTAATCAGCCAGCTTGAAACTGATGCATGGACCAGAAAGGCAAAATTTTAAATAAAAAATTTACCATCTCGGTTGAAATAGAAAGTGTGTTGTTTACATATATTTACATGACAGAATAAATTGAGTAAGGCAGCCAGAATGAGAGTGTGAGGGTGAGTTTGTTGTTCTTGAGGCAAGCTACCCTGCACCAAAGTGATAATGGAGTAGCAAGAATTCTGAAAAAAACTTATTTAATGATAATTATTCAACATGTGTTATATCTTAATGACAAATTCTTTTGTTTCAATTTTCAGTGAAGAAGTTAAAAAAACCTCTGTTGTAAGAGTTAAGCTGCAGAATAAAATGATGCAATGTCGAAAAATTGTAAATCATCCTTACCTGATCAATTATCCACTGAACAAAGATGGTACATACAAGGTATGTTATCAATACTGTTGACTGAGAGAATTCAACAGTTATTGCTTGCAGTTATTTAGGAATTCTCATATGAAATAATCTTTCATCTCATAAAGACTATTTTTAATACATCTTTATCTACAAAGCTTCACCATGACAGAAAAGCCTTGAGGCCACCTCACCACTAGATCACCTTTGCTCTCACTATCCTCCACACCCCTCACCCATTGTCACCTTTTCCTCTCACTACATATAAAGGTAATATCTCCAATAGCCAGAATTGAAATTTTCTTGGAAAATCGTTCCCAAAGCAGGAATTTTCTGGAAATTTCCGGCTTTGGGAAAGATTTTCTTTCGGGGGGGGGGGGATGATGATGATGATGATGATGATGATGATGATGATGATGATGATGATGGTGATGATGATGAAAATCCGACGCATTTTCGGAAATTCTGAGGAAAATTTTTCCAGTACCATGAAAATTCTGGGGATGGGGATATTTTTCTGGGTTCAAGAGATGATGGGCAATTTCTGGGACTTCCTAGAAAATTATCCTGTTACCCAGAAAAATCTGGGGATGAGGGATTTTTTTCCGGCTTTGAGAGAGTCGTCTCGTTACCCGGAAATCCCTCATTCCCGGAAGTGTTCTGCACCAATTTTTCCGGCTAGCAGAGATATCACTGTTAGTGTTACTGAGAGGAATGCTCATAACTGTGCAGACTGAGATGCCATTTGTACATATAACCTTTTATGCCCACATTTAAATGGCTTTAAACCTAAACAATGAGGTTTTTGAAAAGAATGTATCATTGAATTTTTATGTCCCTGCTAATTTCAGTGAGGGGCATTCTTATTATGTTTATACCTGTACAGAGCCATTACTATCTCTAAATATATACCACAATTATGGCCTCATGGAATTTTTTGGGAGTGGAACTATCACTTTCAATGGTTCACTTGCTCTTAACTGATTTTTTATCGTATTGTTTAATGGGGCAATTCATTCAGTTATATTTGGGCTAAGACTACCCTGACTATAGCATTTAGGACTACTACTAACATTTTGTATATATTTATGTACTCAGGTGGATAATAGTCTTTTGAAAGTGTGTGGGAAGTTGCAAGTACTAGACCAACTTCTGGGGGAACTGTACAAACGTAAACACAGAGTTCTTCTCTTCTCTCAAATGACGATGATGATGGACATCATTGAAGACTACCTCACCCTCAGACCACAGTATAAGTGAGTCTTATTCTTGCACTATTTTGAAGAATCTAGATATAAGTTAAGTATTCCTTTTCTGGCCTCAGAGTTTGTTGTAGCAATCCCTTTTTGAAAAATCTAAATGTTGTACAAGATGGAATTATGTGTTTTTGAAGCATAGAAGCCTAACTTCTGGATACAAGAGAAAGAAGCAGAGAAAATATGCACTTAAAACCAGTATTTGATGTTAATTGGCTAGAGAATATACAGTACAGTACAGTGAAATCAGAAATTGAAGTGCTGGGCAGAGTGGCCAAGGGTTTGGTGTGGTGGTATAGACATACAGAGAGAATGTGACATGAAAGATTGATAAGAAGAGTAAAATTCAAGAGTGATGGTGCGAGGAAAAGGGAAACAAAGGAGAGGGGAAATTGGGATAAAGGACATGCTTGGAGTGGAGGAGATGGATATCCAGAAAACAACAATGGTTGTAAATAAAGAGGATGGAATCAAGTGATTTTTTGAGAAAAACGTGATAAGTGATGCCAGGATGTGTGAAGCAGTAGATAAATTTGGTAAATCATGTGGGGCTTTTGTGGAAAAGGAAGCACCATGGCAGAGCACATCAATTGCAAAAGTAAGAATGAAGGAATGACAGCAAATGAATGAGGAGTCTGTTTGTGTACTTCTTATTGCTCTTTGTTCCAGTGTTTTGTAATATAATGGGAGAAGACCTTGGAAGAGTGGGAAGGAAAAGTTAATGTGAAACTTGGTTCTTGCTCATTAACTTTGCAGATTACTTGAGAGATTATAACCATTAAGATCCATAGGTACATAGTGATATATGAGGAGCAGCATCCAATAGTTTACTAATGACCAATTTCCATTACTGTGTCAAAGTCAAGTGAAAACCATAGTAAAAGTGTTGATTTACCTCAGTAATTTTAGATAAAGCATATGTTATTGCATATTATCTTTCCTTGCTAATTAAAAGTAATGAATGTATAATGTGCCTTAGCCTATTAGTATGTTTGTAGGCTATTTCTAAACTTAATGAAATTTTCTGTTTTGTTTTGTTTCTAAGATATTTACTTTACTAAGGAAAATATTTCTATAAATTTTTTACTAATATTATATGAAGTTTAAATAATGCTTAGATATACTGTATTTGTATTATAAAGCTGCAAGGTTATGTTTAATACTAATTGTCAGATGGTTGAGCAGATTGTAAGCAAATAATACATAAAAGCTATGGCCTGCTCAGAAGTTGACAGTTTAGTATTATCCAACCATAGCCACTACTGATATTTTGATCACTCCCTTAACTTCCCGACAGTTCACAAAAATATTTAATATTTACCCACGTCTGCAAGGTGGTTCATGTAGATTCCTCCCAACTCATTTTATCTAGTACAACTACAGACACTGTACCTTGTTCATCTCCTTCACAGCCAGATATTCTCTCCTGAACCTGCTTCACTTTGGTGTTTGGTTCATATCACTCACACTTGTACTCAGCCATCACACTTGCACTCAGCCATCACACATTATTTCTTTCTCTTATTTCACTCTATTGCACTCACAAATATCATGTCCTCTTTCTTTGCCTGTCGCACTTACACACTTATATTATCAGCTTGTTCTTTCACTCTTCATAATGTTGTTTGATTTTTGACAGTTATAAACGTCTAGATGGCACTAAGAAACTTGAAGAACGTCAGATAGACATCAGTGAATTCAACAACACAGACTCGACAGACTTCATATTTTTGCTGAGTACTCGTGCTGGTGGTCTGGGCATTAACCTTGCTTCTGCTGATACTGTCATTATCTATGACTCAGACTGGGTAAGTTATCAGTTTCATGTACAGTACAGTACACTACACTCATCTGCTGCTCGTCATTGATTAAAGTCTGGATAGTTTATTTTAATAGAGATACACTGCAGGGAAAGGGTGGTTCACACATATATAGGTTGAATGGCTAAGGTCTGTGTTTCAGGTCATGCTTGTGGGAGGAACTTAGTAGGTGGTTGATAGGGCCGGTCCACTGCTCATGCATAAGGGAGAGGTGCTCCTAGTGTGAGATAAAGCAGAGTGGGAGATGCTGTGCCAACACCGTAGTTCAGTAATTGTTAACTTCTGGAGAAATGCTACAGTTAGATAAAACTTGCTTGTGAGTGCTGGTAATTAAGTTGCAACCCAGTACTGAGTGACTGAGGCCTAACAGTGAAAACATTGCTCAATAACAGTGGCCCTCCTGAAAAAACAAATAACAACCATGGGAGAACTGTTAAAGAGTAAATGTTGGTAAGTTTAGCTGACACAAAGAACGTAACTTTCAAATTGCTGTTTAGGGGGTTGACTTACCTGCCTGGTATAGGCGTAGATCAACAATTTCGGTTGGAATAATTGAGGTCGTCTTATACGACAGGTGAACTTATAACGTGCAATACTATACAGTATATACAGTCCATTATAGAGTTATGCCAACACTGTGATTTTGGTTGATATCGATACTCCGATATGTACTTAGAAATGGTTGAAACTTTGCCGATATTGATAAACCAAAATGCACAATTGCAATAATATTGATAAATACACAATACCGGTATGCTGTTTCATATGATAAACAAATAAAACATTTAACTTGAAGCAATATAAGTATTGTATATAGCAAATGTGTTTAGGAATTTAATTTAAATAATTGTAAAACTTTTTTTTTACGGGGATTAGACCACCTGGGCACAGGTCACTGACCCACATCGGGGCCTGGGGGGCAAAAATGTAATAGTAGTAGTAACAGTAATAATAATAATAATAATTCATTGTAAGTAAAATTTATAATAAATACAAAATTGAAAATAAAATAATAATAATAATAATAAAGTACCGTAAATAAATACAAAAATGAACAAAAAAGATCAAAAGTGAGAAACAATATATATATGTATGTTGTGTTCTCAATAGTAAGAGAAACAATTGAGACCTGCAATTGTGTGTAAATGAGGCAGAAAGTCAGATCAGCAACCTGGGACTTGGTCACAATTTTCGTGATGCCATATGGCAGCAGGGTCTACCATTAGACAATACATTATGCTTCCAATACAGTATCCTCCCAGGCAGTAGTACCTCCCTGTTTGGTAGAAGTCTAGTATTACGCTAAAGAAGGTTCCTGTAACTTGTATTCCAGAAAATCGTCAATGCTTCCACATTTTGAAATTTGTTATTCTTGATCAGGTTGTCAAATTTCCTTAGATTTCCTGATTAAAATACTGTACTCAGTTTCCTTATAAACACCTGTCCCAACCCCTGGGGCCTAGTGCCAAATAAATTAATAATAATAATAATATTATTTAATTTTAATTTTTAAATTTTTTATTATAAATTATTATAAATTAGTTAAATTACCCCATGTATTATTATTATTATTATTATTATAATTATTATTATAATTATTATTATTATTATTATTATTATTATTATTATTATTATTACTATTATTATTATTATAACTATTATTATTATTACTATTATTATTATTATTATTATTATTATTATTATTATTATTATTATTATTATTATTATTATTTTTACTATTTACTATTTACTTTTTCGTCCCCTAGGCCCCAATGTGGGTCAGTGACCTGTGGTCAGGGTACCATCATTCTTCTGCAGTAAATTACTTCTTTTAATATAACAGAACCCCCAAAGTGATCTCCAAGCTCAAGACCGCTGCCACAGAATTGGCCAGACGTCACCCGTTCTGGTGCTACGTCTCGTCACCAAATCTACGATAGATGAAAAAATTGTGGAAAGGGCGGCAACAAAACGAAAACTAGAAAAATTAATCATCCAGTCAGGAAAGTTCAATGCAGCCAAACAGAGTGAACGAAAATTTGAGAAAGTATTGGACGAAGAAGAGTTGATTGGCCTATTGAATCAGAGGGATCATGCGAGAATACACCAAACTACAACTGGTCACAGTAAGATATAGCACATAATATTTTTGTGATGATACATGTTTATATGTAAGCTTATGTGATTATATATGTAAGTAGAAGTGAAGAGAGCCATCTATAATTTATCTTTGTCCTTTGTACTGTTGTGTTCACTTGCATATGTGCATGTTTATGATCAGCTGATGGTAACCAGTGGCAGAGGTACAAGCTTTATAGTATTCATTTAACTTAAACAGTTCAGCATAGTACTTAATTCCCTAACACTATATTATAATTACTGTACATTGTGCTGTGCTGTAATGTTGAGTACTGTATACTGTAACTCATTTCAGTGACAATACTGTTCACTACACAAATCTTTCACTTACTGTTGCAAAGGTGATGATGTGGGGTGGTAACGATTTGTAGGTCTGGTAGGTAATACTTCGTCCAGGCATTTTACTGTGAACTTATTAATCCTCCAATTTAAAAATTTCTCATATTAGACAGTCGTGGGTACAGTACAGTACAGTATATATCATTTTGAGGGATTATTAGTAGAACACAGATATTTGTAGTTCTGTCCTCTCCCTCCATTACCCTCACTTCAAAGCTCTCCTATCCTACCTCACTTTGCTTTGTTCATGGGTTTCATATGTGGTCAGTAAGCTGTTTTTATCTTATTTATTTTTGAAGAAGTATTAATTAACCCGTGAAGTGAAATAATTATTTTTTGAGATTTAAGTGAATCTATACAAGTAAATATATTTTGGGACCCTTGAAAGTAATTATGTATTTACTATAGGATGGATGATTACAATTCATTAGGTTTGTTGGATTTTAATGCTACTGACACAACACTGTTGGTGCTCTTAAGGCCCCACCTCACCCAACCAAACCTAACTTACAAGAAGTAAATATACATATTAGTACATTTGATTGGTGAAACAATTGTTACAAATTCTCAGAAAATGGTTCTTTCCTCCTCCTGCTTACCTTCCCTTTTTGTTTATGAAGGAATTACATTAAATCCACATGTCTACCACAAAACCAAGAAATTAATTCCTCTTTCCACTGAGTGATTGATCAAACAGTTTCTAAACATACAGACACAGGAAAGTGGGAGATTTTTCATCAGTAAAGAAAGGCCTGCTTGAGGCATATACAGTGCTTCATTTTTTTTTATTATAATGTGAATCTGGGACATATTAGGGTTAAGGCCAATTTATCCTGCTGCCTCTTTCCGGGTAACTGAAATATTTTGTACATTGATGTGAATGTTTAACATCCCACATGTACAGTGTATTGAAATTAAATCTGTAAATTTAGCTTGAGATTTTCAGATACAAAGTGAACAATAAAGACAATACTGTACTGGCTGAGCTAACTGAGAGCTGGGGAACTCTTGGTAGCACTAGATAAATACTTTACAATACATTTATCTTAAGGAACTTATAATATAAGAGTTAGTATCATTTGGATTACAACATATTAGTTGATGATAGTAAACACATATATTATATAAGATGTGATGTAATTGGTTGAAGTTTTGATTACTTTCCATATTAATTGGATTTTCTTTCAAGATAATGACACACTTAAGAAATATTTTGCTGTATTCAAATTTTACTATAAAGTATTTTGTTGAAGATGTGTAAAGGATTAATCAATGTTTTTAAATGTTTTCAGTTTTCTCAAAGAAGGAGCTGAATCAGCTGCTCGACCGTAGTGACATGACAAAGAAAGAAAGGCACAGAAAGGAGGCGAGTGAACTTCATGGTGTCTTCAAGGTTGTAAATAAGGATCTATAAGATGTGTACTATCAATGAGAGAAGACCTGTAGTGTAGTCATAAAGTTTTTCTCCTTAGTAAAAAAACAAATTGTGAATCAGGTATTCTTTTATATTTTTTTATAATTTACTAAGCAAATCACACTTTTCTGTGTTATTTAAGTGATTAATTTCTTTCATAAATGTGTTTATTTTGTATGGAAATGACAAGTTTTGCTCCTAATTTTATATTTTTTTTAGTTCTTGTGTAATTGCTGTTGTAAGTTAGTACAGTACTATAGAAACTCCTTTATCATTCCTGTCATGTGATCAAACAAGTGTCCATCATCATCAGGCCCCTTGTGTCTTATACAGGGGGAGGGGGGGGGGGGGTCACAAATGAAACAAGTGAATTAGTTTGAAGTTATATACTTATAATGGACCCTCTTTGAAAGTAACACTTTTTTTATTTAATGTTGAAATTATTTTTAATACAGTTCGTATTTACAAACTTTTGTTACAAATTTAATAGTTTTTTTGTCTCCCGAGGAGAATTAGTTTTAAGTGCAACTAATAGTGCTGTAGTCTTTGTTATTTGAAGAATCCATGTGAGCACCAGGTTTAGGGAAGTGTGTGTACACCAGACTTGTATTACAGCAGCAGGTGCACTAGTGAGTCAAGGACTGTGGTAAGTCAAGACCTGAGACTAAGATAACCCTTGACATCATCCAAGATGAACTACTTAAGAAAATTTAAGACACCATAAATGATAGTAACTTTATTGTCTACTCTTTATCTTGGTTTAAGATCCTGCAGGTGATGTATCTGCCAATTGTCATATTTGTTTTAATTTTCGTTAGGTAAAGGATTTTACATTGAGCACTGGGGAGCTTTGTCCCAGGAGAATTTTCAGTCCTTGGATTAAATAGTTTTTTCACTACATGTATCATGTGGACCAAACAAGGTACCTGTGCCTCACCACTCAAGTGTTCAGGTTATGAGGCTGATGATTCATTATTGGATATAGTTTTAAGTACAGCATAGAATTTTATGGGCACCAAACCTCACTATCAATTTTATGTATAGTAAGTCATTAACATGAACTCATTTTTTACCATCACACTTCTTTGTCTGGTTACATATTGGAGTGTTGGAGGAACATATTTTGTGCTCATTGTTAGAAGTTTTAAGTTCTCTTGTAGCCAATTTTTTAAACAAGAGAATTACCGTATATATTCGTGTATAGTTCGAGTTTTTAAGACCAAATTTTTAGGCAAAAAATTGGGGGTCGTCCTATACATGCGTAATAGTTTTGTTAGGTTGAACCCGTGCATGATGGGAAGGGCGAGGAGCAACTTTGAGCTTTAGACATGAAAAATATTTACCATTTACTGCCAGTAAACAATGGAAATGTAAAATATGTACCAATTAGTAATGAAAAGTTATGCAGTTCCTTCAGCAAATGAAGCTCACCAACTTACAATAGGCTAAATTACCTTACAACGTGCTTTCAGTAGTCTATGTTGAAGTTCTTAGCACAGGCTAACTTATCATATCATATACGGTATCACAGTTCTCATTGATCTACAAAAAATACCGGTAATAAAAACCTTTTCGATATTTCACACTTAATATAATACCCGGTAATCTACTTCAACCTCCTATTGTTTACAACGACGCATCACGCACCACCAGCTGTATCAGCTAGACGGTACACGTGTTTTACGAATCGTTTTCAGTTAAAAAACTGTTACATCACATGTATATTTTACCTTAACTGTGCCTGAATGAATAAATTCTCAGAAATAAATAGTAGTTTTGCTGAAAAGTGATGTATTTTAATGTAAAATAGGATAAAATACATGACGATAACAAAAGATTTTACCTATCCTTCCGATGTTCAAGAGAAGTCACTCGTTTTTTTAATAGTTTTCGGTTAAAATTCTGTTATATTACAATGATATTCTATTCATACTGTGCTTGATATAATACATTCACGGAAATGTAATATTTTTGCTGAAATGACGTACGTATTACAGTGGAAAGTGACGAAAGCAATGACTTTCGCTTTCTTTCATTCAAAAGATGTTACCATAATCGCTTTTCGAATGGTTTAGTTAAAAAACTGTTGTATTACAATAATATTCCCTCCTAATTGACTTGAGAAAATACTTGAATGGAAATATACAATATTTTTGTTGAAACTACCCGCGTTTCAGTGTAAAGTGTCGTAATAATAAATGGTAAACAATTTGCCTTCGGCACTTGTGTTTCAGTTTATAGGACGAAGAGCGTTTTTACTGAAGGTTTTGTTGTTCCATTACCCTCAAAAACATGGGTCGAACTATAAACGAGGGGGGGTTATAGACGAGTATATACGGTAGTTTGTCACATGTAAGATGAACATATAGTGTATGTTATATATACACTATTGTACTGTATTGTCCAAGTTGAGGAACTTCTTTTCTTTTTCTCACATATAGTAGTTTGGTGTCAGTGGAGCACATTCTTCCCTGCATTTGACCTCTTACTTATGACCCCATATGCAGTCCACCTACCTGCTCATTATCTCGCTCACATTACTTACATATTATGTGGTCTCTTAAGTGTGTCAAAATAGAGGATAGTACTAAAAAGTGATTCAATTTTTCTTTATGGTATGTGAAGGTCATGAATAACTGTCTGTAGCTTATTAGTTCATTATATTAATTTTATGAAGAAATCCAGGTGGCTCACGTTTACAACTGTATAACTTGTTAATCCTTCATGTGAAGAAAAAAAAAATTGTACCCCTAAAATGTACAGTAGACCCTCATTATATTAATTTTATGAAGAAATCCAGGTGGCTCACGTTTACAACTGTATAACTTGTTAATCCTTCATGTGAAGAAAAAAAAAATTGTACCCCTAAAATGTACAGTAGACCCTCAATATATTGTAAGAAAGGGACCGAGAATTATGATGAAATAGCAATTCATGATATATTGATTTGTTTATTTCAGTAGGAAATATAGGGAGCAGGACTGGAGCTCCCTAGATTCTTGTAAGACGCTTATTTCATCTGACCGGACCCTCCACAGGCTATCTTGGCACTTAAGTTTGTCCATTGTAGTAAAGTGTCAGTTGAAAGTCTACTTCATGAAATAATCTGTTTTACAATATTCATGAGAAATCTAAATTTGAAATTTAAAAATAAATATTTTTCATTTCTTTAATATTCCTGAGGTTACATTAGAGTAAATGAGGAAAACTTGGACTGTGAAATAATGAGGGTTTACTGTTCTGCATAATGTTTACCTTGTCTAAAAATGCTCATTAAAAATAAAAGTCTTGAAGATTATATAGCAATAGTATTAAGAATTTTTATTTAAAGTTATGTACTGCACAGTATTACCCAAAAAGAAAAGTCCTACAATTCTATGTTGATAATCCTATTGATGGAGAAATCCAGTCCCAAAATAACTGCCAGTTGTTTTCACTAAACATTCAGATACAATATGTATTTTTCTTAACCAATTTGGCCATCTTTTTTTACTTTAGTTTTTAAATCTTCACCTTTATCTCACCAGTGAGATAAAAATGTGAAATAAAATTACTTTTGTAAGCATGAATTTTCCCCTGACCTTTTCATCTTACTTCATTAATTTGTAATTTCTACACATATTCTACATGTGCTCTTTTCCTCTATCTTTTATCAAAACTCGTGTACGTAGAACATTTCTTTGAATCCGCACTAATAATGGAAACCCTCCTGGCCAACCTACCACAATAAATCTTGCTTGTAAGCAAATGGTTTCAGCATAACAATAAATGTTCCATTACAACCAAACCTCATATGATTTTTGTGCATTGTTACTGAACTATATCTTTTATCATTGATGAGGAATTAACCATTCTGTAGGTTACTACACTATTACTGCACAATAGTTAGTTTTCTGAATTTTCAGCAGCTGTTGACAATCCCTTATCCGAAATCCTTGGGACCAGATGCATTTTGGTTTTTGGAATTTTTCGGATTTCAGAATGGTTGATATATATATATATATATATATATATATATATATATATATATATATATATATATATATATATATATATATATATATATATATATATATATCATTTCGGCTCAGTTCCCAGAAAGGTCATTAGATTAACCGAAAGGATTCGTTAAACGAAACATTATTTCAATGGTTTTTAGGTATTAGTTCCTTCTGAAAATTTCCTAAATTCAACAAAAAATAGTGAAAGTTCACTTACTTTGAGGTATTATGTAGAAGGCTCCTGGATGATGATGATGATGATGAAGTTTCAGAATAGGTGGAGGAGAAGGAAGAAGAGAAGGCATTGGGGTGGAAGAGAAGTCACCCCATGGTGCCATTTCACCCATAAAATTTTAGCTCTGGTTTAATTCAAGATTATTTTCTTTAAATCAACGCTGCACTGCATTATATATTGTCAATATATAAAATATATTTCAAAATGACCAATAATTTGCTTGGAAACAGAAAAAAAGCGTTTAGTTGAAGAGAGTCTCAAGCAAGATGTTACCTCCAGTGAAAACAGAGAGACTAACTCCTGTTTGCTGTGTTAAGAGGCTGGATGCCGCGCATTAAACTAGTCACTTTACCTTCAATTATGTTCAATAATTGTTAAAATGACTAAAAAATTGAATATTAAACTTTTAAAATTATTGAATAGTATAAACTTCTTGATATTTACCAAAATAGTAAGGAATTTAAGCCCTAGAACCGATTAATGTATTGGCGGACTGATACTAAAGCTGGTTGCCCGGTCAGTGCAAGCAAAAACATGTTGAGGGTTGGTTCGTAAGAACTTCGTTAACCGAATTTTTTTTCGTTAACCGAATTGAAGATCCTTATGGAAGGCAGTTCGTTAATCGAAATTACGTTAACCGAGGTGTTCGTTAAACGAGGGGTCACTACCATATACTGCCTGCTCCTCTTTCTCTTCTCTTCTCTCTCTCTTATCAACCATTACGAAATCAATTTACAAAAACAAAATGTTTTTCATTCTTGTATTTCTTTATTATTATTATTATTTTATTAATACAGTATTATTGTTATTATTATTATTAATTTTATTATTATATTTTCTTCTTATTATTATTGTTATTATTATTATTTTATTTTGGTGTATTTTTTATTAAATTTTTTTTCTTGCTATGAATAATTATTATTATTATTATTATTATTATTATTATTATTATTATTATTATTATTATCATTATCATCCCCCCAGGCCCCGATGTGGGTCAGTGACCTGTGCCCGGGTGGGCTAATAACACCCCCCCCCCCAAAAAAAAAATGCTCCACAAAAAACTTTCGGTTCTCAGAGCTTTTCGGACAAAGGGTTGTCAACCTGTACTACATCTGTTTCCTACTGAGATGTATAATTTTTTTTATCTATTAAGCTTATTGAAACATTAGGTTTAAGGCATCAAAAACTTCCTTTAATTTCTAAAAACTTTGAAGTACAAGTACAGATATTCCAGGAATTCATGTGCTGATTTTTCATAAGTTGCTTGTATGAGTGGCCTAAAAAGTCTGGCTCACGGGTTTCAATAAACCAACTCTCTTTCTTTTGTGATGTGTATTTACACACTGTTAAGGCTTATGGCGGTGCAGTGACTGAGTGGATATACAGTAGAGCTGGCCTTCTGTCCCATGGGTCACTTGTTTACATCCAAGGCACCTAAGTTAGTCCAGGTTTGAATAGGCACTTGACTGATATTGGGGATGTGAAGAGTGTACAGTAGTGCCATACAGTACTGTGTATTGTAAATGACTGACGTATGAACCTATAAGTTTGTTTACATGATGATAAAACTCATTGAGCCATGTACGTGCTTGAGAGGTTATTTTATTTTTTTTACAAGTTTATGGCAGTTTGATGTTTACTTAGAACACAAGATTTATTATGTAGATTGTTATTTTGTTTTATTTATAAGCATTTAAAGAAAAGAAAGGAAATGTCTACTCTACCAAATGTCTTATTGACCATACTGTATTTTAAGTTTGTGGTATTAGTAAATTCAGTATTATGTTCTTCATTGGACTTCATTAACCTATGCAAGGATTAAAATTTTTCAAATGGGTAATTTTTAGTCCTTTTGATTTGTATATGATTTATTTACTGTTTGTATTGCCTAATTTCTTTGGAAATAATAAAGATTTTTTTTTTTTTTTAATTTTATATCCTATGTGCTATTGATGTACTGTAGTGTACAATATTTTGCTATGTGTAATCTTGGGTTTGTTGTGGAAGGGAAACACCATGGAAGAATATACTGTATCTGCTGCAGTGGTAAGAAAGAATGGTTGAAGGGAGTGTTGTTTTTGATCCTTGAAGTAATTATCATTATTAATTATTTTTTTTTTTACTGCTGGGTGGCTTTAAATGAGCAGTAGCTCAAGTTCTCTATTCATTTGTTTTCATTTAGTCATTCATGCTTATATCTAAAAAAAACTAATAATTGGTGTGGATCATGTGGTACTCGTCTTCCACAGTGCTTCACACAAGCCAGAATTACTCTGCAGCAAGTACTTTCCTAAAAATCATCGACTTCATTCTTCCATATCCCTTTTGGTCTCCTTTCCTTCCCAATGTCTGCCTCAGAAGTATATATTCTACCAATCATTTACTTACCAGCCATGCCATCTGACCAGAATTTGTTCACCTGTCCAACACCTCTTTCTCTTACACATTTCTTATTTCTGTTTTTTCTTTATCTTTGCATCCCCATCCCCCCATAAGATGATCATTAATATATATCTGATGTTTGCTGATCATGAGTTATGTTAGGTTAGGTTATCATTCGTATCTGCTCCATCATATTTTTGGGTGTTTTTTCAAGAAACTAAATGGCTCTTTTCATCTCTGGCATTATCGTTATTGCCCAGTTAATTTTTCTGTGTTAATTTTATTATTCTTAAACAGATGGGTTAATGCATCAACTTGCAGTGCTCTTTTAACATAAGATATAACCTAATCACTAATTTTTGCACAAACTAAAACCATCTATTAGCAGTAAGAGTGACAGGTGTGGGAATTAGATTGGTAGAAATGTGCACTGGGGTGGTTTGACAATGGGGAGTAAAGTATATGACCAGAAGTACATGGAAATAATATAATAATGATATAAGGATTGTGTGTGTCCAGTTCAGTATTGTTGGGAGTAGAATGAAATATTTGGTGTTTATTGGGAATTTGGTGCAGTGTGTGACCCATGTCTGAGTTTAGGAAATGAATTGTAGCCAAAAGATGTAAAGAAATGCTTGATATAACATGGACGATTGTATATGGAGGTGAGTAGGGAGGATTTGAATAGTAGGAACAGTTAACCTCCTCGTAAGAAGAAACATAGGAACTGGACCGGCCCTCTCAACCACCTAAGATCCTCCTACTTACCTTGTGGGCTGGCAGATGCATCTCTAATGGTGCATCTTGGGTCTGGATTGCTCTACCCAATGTTTATTTAAATGGAAAAACCGTTTCTGTGATTGATGCAGACCTGTGTCGAGGGGTGTGAGATTTCGACCATGGCTAGGAGTACCAGAGGTTAAAGTTGAGCTGAGGTGTGTGGATTCAGGAAATAAGATGAAGGAATGTATAGTAAGGGGTTGTATGTGCTCAGTACTCAATAAGGTGATGGGAGAAGAGGGTGCAAGGAGATGGAGAGTTGATAATTATGAAAGGAAAGTAGATGGTGATGAGGGGGTGTTTGTCACAAGGGAACTAAGCACTGGACCGGGAAGATCAAGTCATCCACGAAAAACAAAAATGGTAACTGCTGAAAAAAAAAATACACAGCTGCTAAATGTAAACTGGCGAGTGGCAGAATTCTTTGCTTAGGAAGGGGGGGGGGAGGATGAGGTCAGTGGTTTTAAGAATGGCCCAGAGTCGCTTCTAATGTTGAGGGTGAGAAGTGGAGTAGTGATAGAATATATGAGGTGAATACGACAGAGAGGGTGTCCCCGTTATGATGAGGTATGTGAGCATATTTGATGTACCAGAGAAAGTGTATGATCGAGTTTATGTATCAGGAGTTTTAGCAAAAATATGAGGTAATATTTAATAAAACCCATTATTATGGCTGGGTGGTTTAGGCCAGAACATGTGGAAAAAATGAGAAAATATATATTACTATATATTCAAGGATTAACAACGCAAATCCAATTACCCTGTACAGTATAGTGAAAAATAAAGGGACATCAACAACCTCCAGTTAAGAGTTTGGCTGTTTATGGATTTTGTTAATGACCTAAAATAATATTTTTTTCTTTAATGTAACCATATGATTTACTTCACAAATTTCTAATTATTTTCCTTGTTTATACATTATTGTAGTTATTTATGTAATTAAGATATAATTGAATAATTATGAATTCTATATTTTCAAACTCTGGGTCGCATATTCTGATATAATGTAAGATTGTACAGACAGTATTGTGGGGTTCAGGATGTTTGGTTCACACTCAGGATGGGTTGGAGAAAGGAGACTCACAATGTGCTCTCTGTATACATGTTGTATTGGGTGTACAATGCAGGTTGGTGCTGGGAAGTGGCAGCGTGGTTACAAGCGTGATGTAGAGAGAGCTGGTTGGTGAGGGTGCTCAGAGGAGGACAGCTTGTGGGTCGCCATGCTCGCCGGCGGGAGCGAGGGCCGCCAGGCAGCGGCGGAGGAGGTGGTGTAGCTTGCTGCGGCTGTAGCTAGAAGAAGAGGTAGGTCACCACGAGGTCAGGTCTTAAATAGCGGGGGTAGGCGTGGCTTAGTAGTTGACCTCCGTGATGTATGGCGGCCCTGGTTGACCTAGACTACGAGGCATACACTGGGGAATTCGCGGGGTCAGCTACTCAGCGACAAACAGCGTTTGTAGGGGAGAAATCCACTACAGTATATAATAAATCCTAGATAAAGGACTAAAAATAATGTATGAAATAACACTAAAGGGTCAATTACACTTTAGGCTCGTAGTTTAACGGTTCCCGCTATGATACGATACTGGTTAACGACAGTTGACTGTCAGGTGCACCAGTGGGAGGATATAGTGATAAGTTTAGTGTTATAAAAACGCTTTTCAGCATCAAAACGTTGACTGTGTTCGTGATAAACATATTTTAAGACAAAATTTAAAGTGGAGAGTAAAACAAACGAGCGTATTTAAACATTAAATAGTGAAAGTGTATCAAATGTGTTTGGTGTCGACCATATTCCAGTTATTGACCAACATTGTTAAACTAAAAGAAGAAAAAGAATACACAGAAAATGTTTTAGGAGAAAGGTTAGGCCCAGTGTAAAGCGCTTGAAGAATGACGACGATGACCCGAGGAGCAGCGGCCGCTACTGGTAGGTCCATCTTAAACTATCTGATAATTGCCCAGTGGATTTTAGTATTTGAGGCTATAACAGTAACGGAAGTGGACTGACATTCAATTAGTATGCCACTGTTTTGTAAAATAATCTGAAGGTAAAATAATGTTTTGTACATAGGCACAGGAGTGAGAGGCACTAGGACCCAGTGAACTGACAACTACTCGCTGACGTCAATTAGCCCAGATTTGTGGGTTTTTTTGCGTTGTGTAAAGTCTTGAAAGGAAGAAAGTAATATTATACGAAAAGATAGCGCTTGCCCATATTACGACTTTCATAAAAAGTTTTATTACCTCGAAAATAATGGAAATGTATAGAAGCAGGTAGTAGGCAGCTACCAAACAGGGAGGTACTACCGCCCGGGAAGATATTGGAAGCATAATGTGTTGTCTAATGGTAGACCCTGCTGCCATATGGCATCACGAAAATTGTGACCAAGTCCCAGGTTGGTGATCTGACTTTCTGCCTCATTTACACACAATTGCAGGTCTCAATTGTTTCTCTCACTTTGACAACCCAATATACATACTGCATATCATTTTTCATTCTTGATATTTTTTGTGTATTTATTTATGGCTCATTATTATTATTATTATTATTATTATTATTATTATTATTATTATTATTATTATTATTATTATTATTATTATTAATTTTTATTAGTATTATTAATATTTTCTTTTATTATAATTGGTATTTTTAATATTATTATAATTATAATTATTATTATTATTATTATCATTATTATTATTATTATTATTATTATTATTATTATTGTTATTATTATTATTATTATTATTAATCATTATTATTATATTATTATATTTTCGCCCCCAGGCCTTGATGTGAGTCATTAGAAATGACCTGTGCCCGTTTGGCGTAATTTTTTCTTCTTGAGGGCTTCCGTCATTTTGAACAAGCGGCATCGTCTCAGTGCTTGAAGCGCGGCACCACTGTACAATCAGCTGGTGGCAGCAAGAATTCGTTCTATCTTGGCCATGCTGACTAGGTTAGGTTAGGTTAGGTTAGGTTATTATTTGTTTGTATTAGTATCTATTACGTTAGTATATGCAATATTAAGCCAAGCATGAATGATCGTCTCTTATTCTCTCTTACGGAGTGTGCAGGGTGCCTTGCTTCAAACATTGCGACGGTGCCGGCTGTTGAAAATGACGGAAGCCCTCAGGAAAGAAATCACGCGCCCGGGTGGGCTAATGCACGTGAAAAAGGAAAAAGAAAAAATGGCAACTTGATATTATGGTGCTCACAGTCAGCCGTTTCGAAATATATTCTCCATTTTTGGTGATAAAAGAAGAAAAACCCACAAAATAAACAAAAACAATGCAAGGATTAAAACGTATAATTGTTAGTATTCAACAGTAGAGCATAATACGAAACAACAAAAATTAACTGCATAAAATCAGTAATTTCTGGAAAAAAATTCTTAAACTCCATGTCGATATTATTTTTCGTCATCTCCTGTCACCTTTCTTGTGGTTTACTTTACAACTTATTTATTTATACTTTGTACGTTGGCAGTAACAAAGGCAACGACAACACCAAAATGTCCAATTTCAAAGACTCCTTTCAGCTTCTAGGATAAAGGATGCGTATCAAGTATCAGCAGGCACTATATAGTACTCTTCTTCCTCCCTGGATAACTACTTTGAGGCACTATAACATTGAGCTAAATGTTCTGCTCTCAGGTACCTTCAGTGAGTCCGGAACCAAGTACATGCACGTGTTGCAGGGCTCTGTTGCCTCAGGATATGGGTTGGGTATGGAGACCTACAACTTACAGTGTACTGGTAGCGAGTGGAGACATGAAGTATTACCTTTATGTGGTCATAAACTCCGTAGTACCTTGCAGTAGTACCTTGCATATCCCGAAAGGTTCCCTTGTTTCCGACTATATATAAATAAATAAATAAATATACATATATATATATATATATATATATATATATATATATATATATATATATATATATATATATATATATATATATATATATAGTTAGAAACAAGGCTGTATTAAGTTCTTGCAATATGGAAATATGGATTAGAACTTATATTGGTTTCTTTTTAATTTAATTTCTGTGCCAGACCTCGAAACTTGCAAGGAAGCATGTTCTTCATTTTATTAGCCAGACAAGCCTACCAGATCCTTCCATCAGTTTGTTGATCATTGACGAGTTGCCTCACATCTGACGATGAACATACCGATGTAGTGATAACACGAACTTTTTAGATTATGTATTTTCGGAAACAAACAGCAAGTTATATTAATTGACAGTATAGTGAACTTAAAAAATCCGAACCTTTCTTGAATATTTTCATTTGGTAGATATACAAGCTTTAATGTCAGTTGATAGGTCTACTAGGATGAAGTGTAGTTGGTTCTCTGGCCAAGATTATTTTCAGGCCTACAGGCTTGGTTTTAGGTGACTTAGTTTCATTTTGTATATCTACTCTTCTTTTCTTTACTAGATATGTTTATTGGTCCTCTTATGGAGAAAATATATATTAATATTGAATCCAACAGAATGATGTAAGATTACACCATTAACGAAACAGTACGGAAGTGGTCCATTAGGGTACAGTATAGGTTTCACTAAATAATTAAGAATTAATACATAAGATGCTTTTACCCCACAGCGTTCCCATTACAGCAGCCTTCGGTCGTATCTACTGTACTGTAGGTCTTTAAGGGCGTTTTTAGATTTCACGTAGGGAAGAAGTGAGTACGGACTTGAGTACATTGAGGGGAAAATGAGCGCAGTTATGAAGATGATAAGTAGTTACATGACTTTGTAATTACAGCACTGGGATCCCTTATTTATATTTCCGTCTTTTTGTTCCCATTTTAGGCATGGGAGTGAAAATTATACAAGAAGTGCAGTCGGCTACTTTACCGTGAATTTTAACGATGCTAGTCATTTGTTATTCGATCCCACTTGGAAAATTCCTACATCGCTCCTAGCTGAATATGTTAGCACAGAGAGAAAGAACTTATTTCACTAACCAAACTGGATTAGTTTTAAAATATACACCCACTGCATCATTTGTTAATACATTGTATTTAGTTTCAGTGTCCATAATTCCACGCCTCCTGAAAACCATTGTTTTAAAAGGAAGGCATACTGTGGTGGAACTACTCCAAAGAATTAATTTTCAGGTCACCAAGTGAAATATGACGTGTATTTTCCTTAGATTTTCATACGTTTCCTAAACCTAACTTTCCTACGAAAGTCGAACATTACATCAAGGCTAGTGGAGTGGGCTATAGTGATTATTTTTCTATCGATAAGGCTCCAGATTGTGTCACATGTTCTAATAGAGGACTTGTCGGGAAAATATGGGATGTTCTAGGAATTTTAGATGGTGTAAGACTTACTCTTTAAGGAGGAGCAGACCGGGGGAGATTAAAAGAGTTGTTGAAAAGTTCAGCAGTAGAGAGAAGAAAGCAACTCCATAATAACCCAACCCCCGAGCCACTTGACTTGTACACTACAGACACTACCGTCTGGGCCGCGGGCGCCAGCCAGAGGTGGTCATTTGTAGATGTCTTTGAAAAATGTTGTGTATTAGTTTAAATTAGCAACTATGAGTTTTAGTTTCGTGAATCGGTTCATTTCGCGGCTTCCCATGACCAGAGTGCAGGACATTTTTATTCTTTCTTCACTAATTGGTAATATGGGTGTACGGTACAGTAGTTTCCTCAACAATTATTCTCCTTGTCATGCCAGCCCAACCAAAAGAGAATGACCACTGGGCCAGGTTCAGTAAACAGACAATTGTCGGTGGAATCTGAGGTCATTATCAGGATTACTGTATTATGAAGCTGGATATAGCAGAACAAGCTTGAAAACCCAACAGTGTTTGGTTGCTGTCTGACCACTGCTCTACCCCGCTACTCGATCTCCCGACTCGATATTCCGGACTTTTTGAGTCATGGATCGTGGATTTATGGGATGGTCCAATACATTGGTCCATAGCTTGGGCTTATGGTTAGGTATTCCTGAGCTTCGTATCTATGCTGTTCGGATCACAAGCGGGGGTGTAATGAAGCAGTACATGAGGGAGGAGGGCAGAGCATTCCTGGACGGACGAGGGTGTGGGCGCTGGTCGGTGGTCGGCGGAGGCGGTTGTGGTTAATAGCAAATTGTGTTACTCTGGCTTAGAATGTAATGTAAGTTTGTAATATTTATATACCTTTGGATGTGGTAGGATTGTGGTGATTGTTAGTGTATCGTTGGATATTTATGTAACTGTATGTTGTATAAGTGTGGCGATTGTTAATGTTCGATTATTGTTGATTGATGGTGTTTCTTGTCATATTGTACTGTACATTCCAACATCTCCTTTCCTATAGTTATATACAAGTGATCGTGGACCCTTCGTGCCCGGTTCGCTGTATGGTTCGACAAAACAGTAATGGAGGGAATATTTGGAGAAGTGCGCTTGTGCCTGTATTTAATCATGGGCGTGGTTGTTATAATCATGGTCGTGGTTATTATAATCATGGTCGTGGTTGTTATAATCATGGTCGTGGTTGTTATAATCATAGTCGTTAGTCGTGGTTGTTATAATCATAGTCGTCGTGGTTGTTATAATCATATGGTCGTGGTTGTTATAATCATGGTCGTGGTTGTCGTGGTTGTTATAATCATAGTCGTGGTTGTTATAATCATAGTCGTGGTTGTTATAATCATGTCATTGTTATAATCATGGTCGTGGTTGTTATAATCATGGCGTGGTTGTTATAATCATGGTCGTGGTTGTTATAATCATGGTCGTGGTTATTATAATCATAGTCATCATCATGGTCGTGGTTATTATAATCATAGTCGTGGTTGTTATATGGTCGTTGGTGTTATAATCATGGTCGTGGTTGTTATAATCATAATGGTCGTGTTATAATCATAGTCGTGGTTGTTATAATCATGGTCGTCGTTGTTATAATCATGGTCGTGGCTGTTATAATCATGGTCGTGGTTGTTATAATCATAGTCGTGGTTGTTATAATCATAGTCGTGGTTGTTATAATCATGGTCATCAGTCGTGGTTGTTATAATCATGGTCGTATTTGTTATAATCATAGTCGTGGTTGTTATAATCATGGTCGTGGTTGTTATAATCATGGTCGTGGTTGTTATAATCATGGTCGTGTTTGTTATAATCATAGTCGTGGTTATAATCATGGTCGTGGTTGTTATAATCATGGTCGTGGTCATGATACTTACAGTATCTAATATACTATAGGAAGGAATAGAATAAAGGTTAGAATAATTAGTTAAAGAAATATTCGCCATAAGGAGAGGAATAAGTACACACTGTAGCCTCCTAAGGTCCGAAAATGCTCTGGTAAAGTTGAAACTGCGCATCCAGACGCATGATGAAACTCAGCTCCCCTCACCTGTTATCTCTAACTATTGTCTGTTTCCCCTTCTTTTTTCTATTTACTCATCTTCCTTCCTTTACTAATCCAAACAACATTAAAAAAAAGTAGGCTAAGAGAAAAAGTGGGGGGAGGAGGAGGGAGACGTACAATAACTGCAATCGTCCGGCCGGCTGACAGCGTACAGCGACATCTGTTGCCAGCGTAAATAAAATCGTTAATTAATGCGTTCCTAAAGAAACCATCGACATGGGACCAGGTTTGTTCCACTCTACGAATTTTTTGCGATTTTTCCACCAAGTTTGATGAAAAACGATTGTGCCGTTTCGGCTGGCCAGAACAGACAGACACACGGCTAGTCCTATAGTATATTAGATGATACCTGAGTAATGCTGAATATTTAAGGAGCAATATGCTAAACATGATCATGAATTTAAGTGAACCCGTTTTAGTCTGTGTGGTCTGTTACCGCCCGGGTCCTAGTAAGGTGTCTAGCTCAGGAACTAAAGCTCGTGACACCTGTGATTGTGTTATGAAAGCTCAGGAGACTTCCATATATTACCCTTAACAATATACTCTACTGTATATCGGTACTGTAATTATTCCTCTTTCTCCCTCAAAGTGGCGTCACCATTGTTGGAAAAATGGTGACTGGTTTTCCGCCAGCTCACAATGTTCGTGAAATACTGTACTGGAAATTGGTAGTGTGTTTCCCGGTTATTTCTAGCGCGAAAATGTCATAATCATTGAACATGAAATTTCTTAGTGTTACCCGGTAAAGTTATTTTCCACATCAGTGGCTCTTGAAGGCAGCCTAATAGGTCGACGGATATCCTACCTTATTTACGAGGGGGGTGGGGGGGGGCATCGTTTCCGGGCGATATCTCAACCACACTTCAACCGGTTTATATCAGATTTGGTGGAGTTACTTATTCTTGTGGTTTGTGATGTAATGAATAGCGTCTTTAGTTGTGTTGATATATACAGTGGTATTTGGCACGTTAACCGCCTTTGTTTCCGCAAATTATCTCTAACAGTACCTTAAGTAATTTCCTGTTTAGATCTGTTATATAAATAGTTTTTGATCAGGCAGAACTTTTCGACAATATTTAATGTTTTTTTCCCTTTACAGTGTTGGAACCAATTATGTTTTCTGGGTGAAATCTTAACACCTCAACTTATTCGCTTCAAATATCAAACACGTTTGTTGTAAGATCACGCGGTGACCTCCATTATGTGGGGACGATGAGGCTCCTTCGTGACACCTTTGAGAACTAATTGTTGAATCTTAAATGTATCCCAACAATACCAAGCTCATATATTCCACATTTTGGAATCATATGTAAGCCAACAGGATTACTCTGAGGTGTTGTCTGTGGTAAAATATTTTATATGCATTTTTTCTGGTTTAAGTTGGATCTTTGTTTCTGGACAATATCTCCACAATACTTGAATAATTTTGACTTTAAATTTGGAATATATATGCTGTAGGTTCATGAGGGTCACTGCTTTTCTTTAGGCTGCTTTTGACTTCTGATTGAAGTTTTGATAGTTTTGTTTCCTTCGCTTTTTAGTGATGGTGCCACCAGTGATCATAGTATGGGTAACCTGTACAAATATTCAATCATAGTTTTGGACATTTATTATTGTTATTATTTTTATTTTATTATTACATGTACATATCAAAAATTCTGACACACACACACACACACACATAAAAATCGTCAAGAGGATGGTGAATAAAAGACAGGCTTAGATAGCTAGAAAATTATTTACTGAAATAAAATAAATCTATATGTACAGTCAGGATAAAATTACTATTTACACAGTTTTACATTACACATAATAACACTAGTTTGGCAGAGTTAGCCTAGTTTTGACAGCTAGGGAGGTCCATTTAAACGCCTCGAAGAACACAGTTACGGCTTTAACAAACTTACTAGACTGGAAATGTATAAAAAACATAACCTATTGCTTAATTTTTTTAATAACCATTTGTAACATACTTCCATCCATCTATGACTCGAATGCCTTTACAAATTCACTAGTCCTATATATACCTAGACACTGATGAGCTAGATCTTGATGTAAAAAATTATCCTAAAGGCATAAGGGTTTAATTGCGTGCCCAAGATACATGAGACCTTGGGATGATGGACGCACCCGACCATTGCTTCCTGCTACGATGGTCTTAATGGCTCAATAAAGGCTTTTAAGCACTCGTATCTTTAATGACCCAATACAAGTTGTTGAGTGCCGTGTATCTCGATGAATCATGAAAGAAAGGTTTTGAGCACTCGTGTCAAATACTTAAGGATGCAATTACGTTCTTAAAACAAAAACACAAATAATAATAAAAATAATATTGAGATGTGGAAATTAAATTCAAATGGATAAAGTTCAGTTTTAAAACAAACACATCAAACTATTATGTTATGTCGTCGTTGTTTTAAGCTGATTCTTGTATTTGAAGGTCCAAGAAAGTTTGATATTGTTGGTTTACGGTGGGAAGGTATTTTGGACTGTGTTGGGAGGTATTTTTGACTGGTTGGGAGGTATTTTGGACTGTGCTGGGAGGTATTTTTGACTGGTTGGGAGGTATATTTGACTGGGTTGTATTTTTTACTGTGTTGGGAGGCATTTTTGAGATTTGGGAGATATTTTTGAGTGGTTGTGAGGCATTTTTTAGTATTTGGGGGGCATTTTTGAATGTTTGGAAGGCATTTTTGAATGTCTGGGAGGCATTCTGGCTGTTGGGAGGTGTTTTGGACTGGGAGATATTTTTGATTGTTTTGGAAGTATTTGTGACTGTTTTTGGAGGTATATTTGACTGGAGGTAATATTGACCGTTGGGAGGTATTTTAGTTTGTGTTGGGAGGTAAATTTGACTGTTTGGAGGTATTTTAGACCGTAAATACCCTCACTTGTAGGAAAACTCAGACTTGCGTTGCTGTCAATTGCCAAATAATATTACTGTACATTACTTATCTTCTAATTAATCCCAATTATCACCTGGATAATTGTAGTAATGGACGAACAATATTCAGGTGGAAGCAGACCACTGAAGTACTGACTTAGCGTAAATTATATGTTTAATTCCGGCCCTTAGTGCTAGTGGCACACCATACAATAAGCTATTAAAGTTTCTACTTAAGCACCATTAGAAGTACAACGCCATATTTGTCAGTTAATATTACACTGCTCTTGAGAAACACTATATACCCATCATATACCGATTGTACAGTGAAGGAAAAAACTAAGTAACTTCGTTAAGCGTTTCACATATAAACTGGCAGCACATGTACATCGTGAACAGTGACCAACCTAAGTAACGGTAACCCCGATATATCGCATCTATAAAGCAATACTTAACAGATACAGGACAGGTAAAAATCAGTCTGACTGAAGTTTTATAAAAGAGATTTCTAAATGGATGTCTCAGTATATCTGACGGTGAAGGCGATACCTGGTTCCTCTACTCCCTCTACCCCGAGCTGCCAGCCTTCCAGGTGACCAGCTCAACAACCTCAAACAGATAGCAGGTACTTTTTGTATTCACATGTGACCGACTGTAATACCCGTTTAAACTTATTAAACTAACTATTGTGTAAAAAAGGCTCAGTAATATTTGATATGATCCAAATTTTCATAACTGAGCCTAAGTTGCGCCAGGACACCTTGTAAATGATCTCTTAATTAACAACTTAAATGTAAGACAAATGTGGAACAGTGAGGCTGGGGGCTGGACCATTGTCGAGCCCTGGGAAGTTGAACCACATGGTGAGGCTCGTGACAATCTTAAGCCTTGAGGACAGGGAACAGGGTGGTTCGGCAAGGCTAGGTACACTGGAGCCTCAGGGGGTGGGATGTGGACATGGCGGTGAGGGTGGGCACACTCACCGCTGCCCCGGTACACTCACCCTCCCAGGTAATAATAAACTTACAGGTAGCGTGGTGGGTTGTTGCAACACCCGGGGGAATAAATCTCTCGGTGAGGTTGGTGGGTTGCGGATGGTAGGTGTGCCGGGGCCACGGTGAGGGTGGCAGGGTAGGGTGTTGTGCTTGCTACCAACACAAACGCTCAACACGGTAGTAGCAACACTGACCGTCTACCACTACCACACTCGCCCGTATAAACAAACTTACTATTATATGACTTGGCGTATGGCACATGTTAGTCAAGGTACACGAATTGACTTGAACAAACTGACTTGGAATGCGATTCTGCCACAAGACTCCGGCGAGCCGGGTGCGGCCACACTCATGCAGTGTCGCAGGGAAGTGACTCCTGTGCGACACTGACCACACATACACGCTAGGCCTCGGGGGAGCCTATCTCACTCACACGATACCCGAAGGTGCGGGCCTCTGCTTGGCACTGTGGCACGTCCTCAAACGCTGCCTCAAGATTCACGGAAACATATACAGTACATACATACCTGGTACAAATATGAACAGAGAGTTCAGAGGGCTCAGCGTGAACACACTCTGGGCTCACGCACGCTGGCTCTCTTAACTCAGGAAAAAGACTCACTCACTCTCATAAATAAAGCGAGACAAGGAACTGGAGCATCAGCAATGCTATGTACAGGGGCGGGACTCAGGTAGGACGTAGTGTTGGCCCAGGCGGCGTGGAGGCTGCCTGGTCCAGGCTTCCTGAGGGTGTGGAGACGGGCCGGGGCGCCTCACACAGATGGTGCTGGACCGCGCCTCCTAGCCACGGCGGTGGTGCTGACGATGCTTCTTGCGGTGTCGCCTCTCCTTGGCGAGGCTTCGTTGGCGCTGGCTGCGGCCCTCGTCTGTGGCGGGCGTGGGCTGGCTCCAAGACCCTCGTTCTCCCGACGATCCCCGCTCTGACGGCGACCCTCGCTCCCCCAAGTTAATACCACGGCTGTTACTAGTGAGTGTCGCCTGTGTGCTGGGGAATCTTGGGTTTACCTCGGCTTCCATCTCGGCTTGAAGGTCGATGGGGTTGTTGCTTTCAGAAGGATAGTTGTTAGCGAGGCCGTGATGGGCTTGGTGGTTGATGATGGTTTGACTAGTAGTGGGAGGTTGGTTCATCCTGAGGTGATTATTATTGCCCAGTTGGTGATTATTGCTCGGCTGGTTGTTATTGGTCAGCTGATGGTTATGGCCAAGGGGCTGGTTATTGCCGTGCACGTGTCCGCGGCCAGTCCCGAAAGAGTGTTCCACTCCATGAGGGAAGGTGTTAGTATGGGCGTGGCTGTTACGAACGAGAGACGCTGTGTGGCTGGGCATGGCAGGGTGGCGGTGGGGGATGGGGGCGCCATTCTCGTCGTAGTCGTAGACGGCGGGGTCGTCGGACTGTATATCCACCGTGACACTTTCTGGCAGCATGGCGGGTACTGGACTAGGCGACGGATCTGGCTCGTTCACTTCCCTCTCATCGTCGGGGCTGCCCAGGAACACGTTGAGGGCCGGGTACCGCTGGCCTTCTTCGTCTGTCTGAACCTCGAATGGCAAGGGTACAAGACCTGCAATAAAGACACCCACACGATTAGTCACTTGGGGATAAACAGAATACAATAATATAATACTGTAAGTACCCTCATCTACAACGTCGAATTCAGTACTGTTATAAGACATACTATAAATCAGTACTGTAATAAGACATACTATAAATCAGTACTGTAATAAGACATACGATAGCGCCCAGTAAACAACAACGAACGTAGATAACGTGTGCAGAAAGATAAGATGATATGAAGTTAATATTCAATAGCGTCTGTCATTATAGGCCTAGGCGAATTTTGTAACTTGAAGCATTTTAAATCTCTGTCAAATGGACTGTTAAAGTTATTGCATTTGTGTGGCTGCAGCACCGGATATATATGATAACGGCCTCTTTAGAGTTGACTTAGGGTTTATCAGAGTAAGGCTTAACTATTGAGGATAACACCATGATAAATATTTGCGTATGAATAAGTAGTGAATTGTTTTTGGAGGAATACATTTTTTTATATACAATTCTCTAACTTTTAAATTTTAAGTGATCTAAATAAGAAAAAAAAATACAACTAGAATATGAATTTACACCAGACAATGACGAAGCACGAACAAGAACAATAATTGTTGTTGCTGTTGTAAAGTTAAATACATTAGTTGCTGCATCGGGGCCGGAATAACGGTACTACACTCGTTAATGATAACAGTATTCAGACACTAACTAATATTACTGTACGTTCATCTTGTCTGGGTCACAGACTGGTAAACATTGGAGGTGTGTCACAAATAATAAAACCTGTCTACTGTACAGTGTGTCATCTAAGTTTAACTGAACTGGGAAAAGCAGGAGTTAACCTTCAGTAGACAAACTATAGTAGCTACACCCCAATAGCATATGGGTGTATATAAGTATTTTCCAAGTTGAATATTTCACAGAGTTGCAAACACCAGTACATAATACATGGAGGGAAACAATATATCTTAAAATAATTATGATATATTCTTACATGCACTTCTCAAGACACAGGTGACCTGACATGATTCATCTGTCAGTACAGTATATACCAAGAGTATAGGGACTGTGAGGTGCAACTGGGCATGCACAGGGAGGACAGTTCTTCACGCGGAACACATTTGTACATACAAATCTTACGTATAGTGAAGATTACGCTGTAATTTCAAAGGCTTTTGTTGTGTACTGTATAATACGGTAGTGTAGTGTCTTGGGAATTTGGTTGCATGATGGAAAATATGTAGCAGGTTCATCGGAAGTTGGTTGCATACTGGAGATTATTTGGTGGGGTGAAGGGGTTGTGTTGGTGTGTGTGGACTGTTGTTAACATTTATTAGTTACACTGTAGGTGATACAAACCTGTCCGGGGTGTCGTCTTCCATAGAGACGTTGTGATTATTAGTGTTAGGTTACACACACACACACACACAGTGGTACTGCTTGACATATACAGTATACTGTAAGTAGGAAAAAGCGGTTGCCAAGCTGGGAGCAAGGGTTATATTTAATGGTGGTCAGATTATACCCGACAGCGGATCGTACTTCATAGTTTACTGAGTTATACAAGAATTATTATGACTGGGCTAGTTGTTTTCTTAGCAGATTTAGAAATAAATTGGGTCGTATATTTTGAGCACAATTCAGTGATACTGTATATATATTTCTACAAAAGATATTGATGTCTTGGCCGGTTTAGAGATAAAGTGGTTGAGATATCGTGTCTATGGTAAGATCCGCTGTAGAGTTAAGGTGATGTGCGTAACAGCACAAGCGTGGGCGGCGGTACGCACTGTTATTACCGGAGGCGCAGTCCATGATAACGAAGAGACGTGGGGCGTCCCAGGGGGTGAGGTCGATGTCGTTGACGGTAACCAGGAGGCCGTGGTTGCTCCTCTGTCTCTTCCAGCGTCTCACCATCTTTTCCACAGGCAGGGACACCCACCCCAGGTAGTCACTAGTCACCTGAGCGTCGGCCACCAAAGTTGTCTTGGCTGTAGGAGGGGGAGGGGGGTAGAACTTGTGTTAAAAGGGTTTGTGATAATTTGAAAACATAAAGTACCGTACCAACCAATGATTAGCAGTAGCCTTGTTTGTTCATCAGACTTTAAGTAAAATCTCCATTTCTTTTAGTTATGAGAAACAAATCCATGGTAAACAAAAGATTACTAAAGACACACAGGGAATTTCTTTCAACAGGTGACTAATAAAAAGGCTGTTACTGTATACCTGGACCAGCTCTTCGATTACTTATGCTATAAAGCTGTGTATATACTCTACAATATATCCTTGGCATAAAATGCTCTAGTTATGATAGGATACACGAAACAGTCAGACCCAACTTGGCCTAACCTGACCAGAAGATCTTAGGTTTGGGTTGTACAGTATTCTGCGTCGCTTGTTGCAACTCGCTGCTTATATGTAATAAACTGAGATGGCCTGGTAGACACTGCTCTATAACAAAAGTGTATTGAAAGCCGGACCCGAGTCTGTAGCTACAAAAGAAGCCTCTGGGAGTTGGGCACCCACCTCGTCTCTTGGTAAGGCTCTTAGTGTAGACGTAAGCCTTGATGAGCAGGGTTTTTGGGTGCTGGAGAGGGAGGGAACTGTTCTTGAAGAGCCTAAGGGTAGCATTAATCACATCAAGTCTGCTGTCGAAATTGGCGGAAAGGTTGAAGTAGAGATTGAAGCGCTGAGGCCACACCTCCGGGTCAGTATTACGGGGAATGTTGCACGAGGGGAAGAACGTCTGCGATGAGCACCTCTGTTGACGAGACAAACATGATCGTTAGCGTGAAGGTTTACAGTAGATGGTGACCGTACTGTTTATTGGGACTGTACTGTTTATTTCTTGTGTTATAAGAAGGTTAAGATAAGTTAGATGGGCGAGACCGTACTGTTGTTGTGTTATATAAAGGTGTCGGTCCTGTTTGTGGTGTTGATGTGAAAGTTAGATGAAGGTGTCCATGTTGTTTCTGTGTTTCTCTTCTCTAATATCATTAAACAATGCACAGAAACTAAATACAAATATTCCTTATTGAATAGTACAATTTTCCTCAGTTTCAAGAAGTTACTCACCTTGTATTTGTATGGGCATGGTTCGGCGGTGATATTGATGGGTGTGGACACGGTGGCCAGGGTGTCGTTGGTTGGCGCCTTGGGCAACTTTTCCCCGAAGGGTGGGCCCAGGGCGATCAAGATACGGTCCATGATGTTCAGTCTGGCCATCTCCCGAGCGCTGTACGTGGAGAAGAGACGGGGATGGTTAGAAACTTGGACTAGGCATGGTGACCAGGTTCTATAGTTGGAGGGGTTATAATGGTTATGTTTACGATGGGCAGGTGATATGGTTACACTCAGTAAGGGAACTATCGCGATCTGCATTATTGGTTAGATCTGTTAAGACCATTACTATGTTTACACGTGCCGGGACCAACTGTGTTTGTCAGGTTTACTCGTGTGCCCAGACTGTGGCTACGATGGTCAAGTTCACTCACACTCTGCGTCCGTCTTTCCGTCTTTGATTGTGTTAACATCGCCAGCACGAGCGAAGGGCTTCTCCAACACGGCTTTCAGGTATACTTTTTTTTCCCCAAGAACTGTAACTTACTCTTGTTGGGGAAAGTAGTACAATATAGTACAACCAATAAACTGGAGCTAGTAAAAAAGGTCTTTCTCTCTTTTACACACACACACACACACACACACACACGCACACACGCACACACACACACACACACACACACACACACACACACACACACAATGTACTCTGAGGTCCTTGCCAAAACAACTGAAAGCCGAATTAGCACTTGTTATAAATAATAGTCCCTCTGCAACAAATGTCAATCCATGACACTGGTTCTTCACTTCCTACTTTAGCACCTCGCCTCCTCCTCCTCCTCCCCCCCTTCCCCTTGACTCCCCCTGCAGTTGGGTCTTCCTGGGTTTGCTTGTGCAGTAGCCCTCGACCCCGGCGTCTCAGGCCGGGTACAAAAGAGTCCTTCAAGAGTGTGTGTCACATGTTCAGCGTCATTCAGAGGCCCCAACCACCCGCGGGGCAAAGGGGTCATACTGTGGGGCTTTCACGGGGCTACAGGGTCATCTTTGGACTAAAGTGGCCACGCTACAAGGCCACTTTAGTTCTGAGGGGCCACACTGTGGGGTCTTCTTGTGGCTACGGGGCTCAAGTCAGCGTGGGAGTGAGAAGGAGGAAAAGACGACAGTGCTGGAGAATGAGTGAGAAGTGAGCGGGAATTAAAGAGAATAGACGAGAGCAGATAAAGTAAGGGAAGAGTAGATAAAGTAAGGGAAGAGAAGATAAAGTAAGGGAAGAGTAGATAAAGTAAGGGAAGAGTAGATAAAGTAAGGGGAGAGAAGATAAAGTAAGGGAAGAGTAGATAAAGTAAGGGAAGAGTAGATAGAAGTAAGTAAGGGAAGAGAAGATAAAGTAAGGGAAGAGAAGATAAAGTAAGGGAAGAGAAGATAAAGTAAGGGAAGAGAAGATAAAGTAAGGGAAGAGAAGATAAAGGGAAGAGAAGATAAAGTAAGGGAAGAGAAGATAAAGTAAGGGAAGAGAAGATAAAGTAAGGGAAGAGAAGATAAAGTAAGGGAAGAGTAGATAAAGTAAGGGAAGAGAAGATAAAGTAAGGGAAGAGAAGATAAAGTAAGGGAAGAGAAGATAAAGTAAGGGAAGAGAAGATAAAGTAAGGGAAGAGAAGATAAAGTAAGGGAAGAGAAGATAAAGTAAGGGAAGAGAAGATAAAGTAAGGGAAGAGAAGATAAAGTAAGGGAAGAGAAGATAAAGTAAGGGAAGAGAAGATAAAGTAAGGGAAGAGAAGATAAAGTAAGGGAAGAGAAGATAAAGTAAGGGAAGAGAAGATAAAGTAAGGGAAGAGAAGATAAAGTAAGTAAGAAGAAGAAGATAGATGAAGAAGAAGAAGGGAAGAGAAGATAAAGTAAGGGAAGAGAAGAGTAAGGGAAGAGTAGATAAAGTAAGGGAAGAGAAGATAAAGTAAGGGGAAGAGAAGATAAAGTAAGGGAAGAGAAGATAAAGTAAGGGAAGAGGAAGAGAAGATAAAGTAAGAGAAGATAAAGTAAGGGAAGAGTAGATAAAGTAAGGGAAGAGAAGATAAAGTAAGGGAAGAGAAGGAAGAGAAGATAAAGTAAGGGAAGAGAAGATAAAGTAAGGGAAGAGAAGATAAAGTAAGGGAAGAGAAGATAAAGTAAGGGAAGAGAAGACAAAGTAAAAGGAAGAGAAGATAGAAAGATAAAGTAAGGGAAGAGTAGATAAAGTAAGGGAAGAGAAGATAAAGTAAGGGAAGAGTAGATAAAGTAAGGGAAGAGTAGATAAAGTAAGGGAAGAGAAGATAAAGTAAGGGAAGAGAAGATAAAGTAAGGGAAGAGTCGAGGCATCTAAGTGTTAAGCTTGGATTATTGAATACGAGAGAAGAAAGTCTGAGTGAGTGAGAGACGACCGAGGGGATGAGCAGTGAGAGGTGTGAGAGGGTGAGGAGTAGTAGGGAGTGGGAGAGAAGGTGACGAGTAAGAGGGAGTCTGGAAAGGGGGGGTGAGAAGGGAGAGAGTGACGAGTGGGCGAGAGTATGGGGAGTAAGAGGATGTGGGGGGAAAGGGTGAGGAGTGAAAGGGAGTGGGGAGTAGTGGTGTGGAGGAGGTAAAGACGGAGTGTAAGGAGCGCCATTGGTGTGTGTGTGTGTGTGTAATGCTAACGCCTATCTCCCCAGTTCGAGGTTCACCACTAGCCAGTGTTGGTAATGGTGTAAATGGGATTAACAGCTCCCCCCCCCAAGGTTCATTATACTACCGCCGTTATCACCTCTAGCTACTGGTGGTATGGTAGGATAAGTGGTGTCAGGAGAACCCCTTCCCATTGCTGTGATACTCTCCGTGTGGTGTTGATAAGCTCCAGCTTCACTACCACCACGACCCACATACCAGGCTAACACCATCAGCCCGTGCACAACTACCCTGCTGAGTGCACACACACTGCTCTTAGATTCACACATACACGCGATCCTACAACACACGCAAATGTTCATAATCATACGTAGATTATAAGCATAATGTATATAAGTACAAAGTTAATGTGTGACACAACACACGCTCACACAGTAACTATATATATTTTACTCAGTGAGTGTTGGATGTGTCACTGGTCGTCAGGGACCTGTGGTGACCCCTATTGACCACATACACACACAAACACGCATATATATATATATATATATATATATATATATATATATATATATATATATATATATATATATATATATATATATATATATATATATATATATATATATATATATATATATATATATATATATATATATATATATATATATATATATATATATATCTGGGGTTGAACCCGACTACCCTGCGTGGGAGGAGAGTGTTGAGGCAATATATTCCAATAACGTTTTCATACAGGATCAACTCTATTCATGTATCTTGTGTGTCAGTTTATGTCGGTCACCTCGTTATTTTGCTGACTGCAGAAATGGATACATATGTGTTTCGCATCTACAAAGGTATCTGTGAACGAGTGTTTGTAAAGCAACTCACGCTCAGGATGTCTGAATAAGTGTCTGTACAACACACACTAATGGTGTCTGAACGTGTACACGGAGGGAGGTACAGTCAACAAACGTGAAGAGAATTGAAACACTTATTATTACAGTTATGACCAGTCAACTTTTTTACCTCTTAAATCATTTGTATAATTTATGGGCGGTGTTCGTGCCGGCGTCCACCGTGTGGGTATTGAGGGTCTCGGGTCGTGTAAACCGTGCCTTGAATACTTCAACATTAGTACCATCATTTTCCCTCGTGTGAACGCATAATATATCTGGATGGCCTTTAAGGCACAGCAATAACGTTTAAATTGACAGTCACATTGAGACTCAACAGGAACTTGATCATGTTATTCACAACAAAATTATGGTGTAATGAACGCATAATATATCTGGATGGCCTTTAAGGCACAGCAATAACGTTTAAATTGACAGTCACATTGAGACTCAACAGGAACTTGATCATGTTATTCACAACAAAATTATGGTGTAATCTTATCGGGGAGGTGAGGCTGAGAGCCTCGGTGGGCGGGCCCTCACCTTAATCACCACCACGCTATCGCCTCTGTACTGTACTTAAAGATTGTGATCACTGAGCTATATTTATCTACTGTCACATTCTCTAGTCGCAACCCATTTGTTTCTATGATAGTTTGATAAGATAATGCACCAGGAGTAGTTCAGTTTATCCTTTAAAATTAGTGTGGCTGAGATAATCTGACTGTTGGCTAACGCCCATTGACCGTTTGTTTGTCCCAAAGCGCCTTATCTTTTTTACACATACACACATGATCTGTCGCGTTACTTAAGAAGGTATACAAACTTGGAGTCCTTGGCAAGCAAGGCCAACCCTTGTGCAATAAGAACAACATTGTTTACAGAGAAACAACGTCATTTTACTTCCTGTACATATCTATGTGTCTTATTAATGTTGTTATGGTTCTAAATTTGATGCTTCAGGCGCAAAAGTCATTAAAGACCGAGTAAAGTGTCAGTTTGTTACACGAGTCAACTTTTATGAATTGGGTGTACTTAAAAGGTATACAACTTACTTGGAGTAATGTACTGTACTGTACTGTACTGTACTGTACTGTACTGTAACCCTTGTGCAATAAGAACAACATTGTTTAAAGAGAAACAACGTCATTTTACTTCCTGTACATATCTATGTGTCTTATTAATGTAGTTATGGTTCTAAATTTGATGCTTCAGGCGCAAAAGTCATTAAAGACCGAGTAAAGTGTCAGTTTGTTACACGAGTCAACTTTTATGAATTCAGGGAAACAAACCCACATCTCTCTTCCCTCTAATTACTGTACTGTACTGTACTGTACTGTACTGTACTGTGCTGTGCTGTGCTGTACTGTACTGTACTGTGCTGTACTGTACTGTGCTGTACTGTGCTGTACTGTGCTGTGCTGTACTGTACTATACTGTGCTGTACTGTGCTGTACTGTACTGTACTGTGCTGTACTGTACTGTACTGTGCTGTACTGTAGTGTACTGTACTGTGCTGTGCTGTGCTGGCACTGTGTGTACTGTACTGTACTGTGCTGTATAATACTGTACTATGCCTGCTTTATACTGTACTATGCTATACCTAGCTGTGTGCTGTGCTGTGCTGTGCTGTGCTGTGCTGTGCTGTGCTGTGGCTGTGTGCTGTGCTGTGTGGTGTGCTGTGCTGTGGCTGTGCTGTGCTGTGCTGTGCTGTGCTGTACTGTGCTGTGCTGTACTGTGCTGTGCTGTGCTGTGCTGTGCTGTGCTGTGCTGTGCTGTGCTATGCTGTGCTGTGTGTGCTGTGCTGTGCTGTGCTGTGCTGTGCTGTGCCTGATGGCTGTGCTGTGCTGTGGTGTGCTGTGCTGTGCAGTGGCTGTGCTGTGCTGTGCTGTGCTGTGTGCTGTACTGTACTGTACTGAGCTGTACTGTGCTGTACTGTACTGTACTGTGCTGTACTGTACTGTACTGTGCTGTACTGTACTGTGCTGTGCTGTACTGTACTGTACTGTGCTGTACTGTACTGTACTGTACTGGATAAAGCCGTTTGCAATTGCTACTAGTAGCCTAAGGCTGACAAGGAAAATATAAGTGTATGAAGTAGAATTAGAATGTTAACTTAATAAACATTTATTTTACATCAGATTTATGTTTTTATCCTCGTAAGTCGAGCAGTGTTGGTGAAAATAAGTGTTAGAACTTAAGTCAGGGAAATGTGTATCTCATGAACCATGAGTTAAGGTCAACTTTAATAATTTGTCTTCTAAACACCAACACTAGATGTTGAGTAGATTATTACGATGGATACACAAGTTTGTCGGTGCAGTACATACTAGTTGAGTCCCTTAACGCTGAGTGCTGGTGATATAGTGTAGTGTAGTGGTCAGGTCTATATATAGTATTCATACAAAACAAAATTGCCAGTTTTACATGTAGCATGCGTGTGTCACACTATGACTGTGACTCAGGGGTTAATGTTTCTTTTTTCTGATAGAGATTTGCTGATTGTATTTTTAGTGGAGTAAACTTTCATTATGAAAGCATCATAATTAGCTGAGAAGAAAAATATAGCAACCAAAAAATAAAGTTGACTGGTGTTCATTACAGCCATTGGATAGCAGGGTTCAAATTCTTAAAGATCCGTACTTTAATTTTCTTCTAACTGGTGATAAGAAAGACGCCACTAATTAAAGTAAGATCTCAGAACTAGGTCGGTGATTTTTTTGTGATTTAGATAAACTGAGTCAATTAGATGCGCTTTCATGTCGCCAGTCAGGAGGACAATTTATCATAGGAATGTTTGAGATTCTGGGACCAAGTTTTCATTGCAGACGACCATTAGAGAAGAAAAGATGTTTCTTAGTGTTGTCAAGCGATGCGTAGCAGATTTTTTATTTTTTTCGATTCACTTGACCCACCAACTAAGTTACACCTACTTTTGGTATCCTCAGTAACCAGTGACAGCCGTATGAGTTAGTTGGTAGTCTGTGGCTGAATCTCATCGTCATAAATAGTCTTCTTTTCTGTTCTATGTACGAATGATATGACGCATATTTCTGTTCTATTTGAAGATTTTTTTTTTTTGCGAATTTCATTGTAGCGATGATACATAGTTAGTTCCAGGAACTAATGAACTTGTAAGAGACGAATCTTAAAGGTTACTTAAGACACTGAATGTGGGCGGAGCTTAGTTGATGAGTCAAACTTTATAAAGCCAAATTTCGGACGTTTCTCTGCGAGTGTCCAGCTTCCTGTGTTCTTCTCTTATGTTCGTTGAAAATTTTTGGAGATTTGTAAAATTTTACATATCTGTAATGTGCAAGGTGAACCAAATCAAAATACCAATGTTTCCATTTTTTAAATGGCACATTAAGCACCAGATTGGATTTATGAGCACAAAATTGAATGAAACCCCGAACAGTACCGCACAACAGGATGACAAGACAAGCAACCACTTGGAAAACAAATGATTTATATCATGTTTATGTATTTTTACTTAACTTGCTGAAATCAAGAACCTAATTGGACTGAAGGCTGAAATATTTAGAAAATTAAGTTATAAATGATGGTCATCCTGAAATTCTAGACTGACGTTACAAAATGTGTGGGAAGCACGAGCATCCAACTCCCTCTGCCACTAAGGAGATGTAGCTACTGTAATCGTGTTTCTGGGTGTTGAGAGTCAGAAGCTCGTGTTGTAGATAGAAGCCATACTAAAATGGCTGCCACAAAGGTATTAACTGAAGGGAAACATTGGTTTTCTGATTCCCTTTACCATAAGTTTCTGAATATGTAAAGGTTTGCAAATTTCCAATATTTTCGACCTAGGACACATAAAGAACAATATAAACCAGTTGTAAGCGTTTTCTCAGCTAGTTGTAAGCAATTTGAAGGCAGTCGATTAAAGCATCTCTCGTTGCGCGCGTCGCCTATCCACAAGCAGTGTTTGCGAAGCAGCAGTGTTTCGTTACACTAGTCATAAAGGTAAAGCTGTGTGTCTCCGTACGCAAGCCGACCAATGAAAAGCATTGTATCAGTGGCTGAACCACTGGAAGCAAATATTGTATTTAAAGCATCGACAAATGAGAAGCCATTTTTCAAAGCAGCCGACCAATCATATTCTCGGTTGCTTACCTTGTGAAGTTGGAGTCGTCTCGCAACTGTATCTCGTCGCTGCGGGAAATAACACAATGAACAGAAAATGAAACAAACATACCAACAATAATAACACAGAGTAAATAATATAAAATGAGAGACATTCATACTGGTTCTGGGCCTCGTGGATGTTATGTACTGTAGAGGTTGTTGGAAGTGAATCTGTCCCACCGTAACCCAACACTGGTCAAGTATTATTACTGTTAGTAGTTGCTATAGACGCGACCCCAACACAAGCGCGATGTTGTATAGAAATGTTACAGACCCGATCATGAAGATTTTATGCTGGTCATTGCTTTTAATACGAGCCTGCAGTCGTAGCCATATACTGTGCAGTAAACCAATTCTTTTAGATTGTTTGGTCGGTAGTAATTTTTAAGAGACCCGATGCTACTGACAGTTGTAAAACATGAACTGACAAATATAGCAACAAATGACGTAGGAGACATACTTTGAGTTGGAGCAGTCACTGTGTTGAGTGTGTGTCCCAGTGAATGCTCCAACTCAAAGTTTACTGTATGCCTCCACCATTTGTTACTATACAGACAGTTCATGTTTTACAAATGTCAATTCAGATTACCAACTGCCATTTATTGGACCCAGTATGTCACCAACAACTGAGAAACTGTCCACCCGGGGGTAAAAATGCTGTAACTGGAGGAGAGTGAGTGGAGGTCAGCAGCCAGGCCTAGACACCAGTTGTCACCCGAGCTAAGAATGGCTATCACCGTCGTCGGCACCTGCTTAACTCGATCATGTGTTGGCTAATACTGTCGCCTATCGCCTCAGCACTCGCTGACTCGTGCACAGTGTGCTCTATTGTTACTGGGAGAGTGGCTGGTACAGAAGTGTTTTTGTTTTATTTTCCTTCTTCAGAAAGATTATTTTTATCAGCACTTAATGTTTAGTTTGTACGTCTTCATTCCTCTCAACACTGACAAATCTGAATATTTCTTATTAGTATACATAATATTAGTTTAATATTGTTAATTTTCTTCTTTATTATTTGGTAAATCTTTGAAACCGAAAATAATAGATGTTTAATCTCATAATTGGTGTTTTACTCTACTGCAGTAACTTGTTAGATCTACTGTAAGTCATAAGATTTTGTTAAATCTATGAAACAATTGGTGTCATCCACATAAACTTTGTCACTCCAGTACATTGGTTGTGTCACAAGGAAGGATGAGCTGTGTGTTCTCAATGACCTGTTGGCGCTGCTGGTGCTGGCCGGAGTTGCCAGGCTAAGCGATTCTTATCCTTGTCCCCTGATTCTTAAAGACTTGTAGGATAAGTTAATCCCTCTAGTAAGAGTTGATGACCAGAGAAGGCACGGTTCAGTCTCGGTGCTAGTAACATCTCCAGACTAAGAGAACATTTTTAAGAGAACATTTTGACACACCCTACGAGCCATTGAGAATCTGAGTCATGGGCAAGTAGGCTCACTCATAATCTCCAGCTGTTAATGACGATGGCTGTACTGATATGTCAAGATTATGGTGTGGCAGCCAGATGGTTAGAGGATCAAACGGCGATATGGTGGTGATGGTGGTGGTGTATAAGGGCTTCGTACTCTCAAGTCACACAACCAAGGCTGATGCAACCAACTGTGTAAATAACTATGACACCATTAAACTCGTAGTTAGTCTCATGAACAGTGAGATGAATGGTTCGAAAATACGATATTGTTATTTTAGATTATGAAGCTTTCGTATTCGTCTCTCTCTCTCTCTCTCATGCATAAACTGCAGCTGGAAGGTAATGGTTATATTTTTCAATGTATATCAGGCGACTATGGTAATGTGGGAGTGTGAGAGAAGCTTCGGGACTATCATTTTCTGTTTCCAATATCGGATAGCAATATTTCTCCCCCCACCCCTCCCTCCCACCCTCCCCCTCCCCCTTCCCCCTCTCTCCTACCCCCAACCCCCCTCCCCCCCTGGAAAATGTTATATAATGTTGCTGCTAATGTGGGCAGTGAATAATGTCAAGCTCGATGGTGTGTCTAATCTAAAAGCAAAACTAACGAATGTCACTGAAAAAAAAAAGTAGAGAGAGGGTGGGGGTAAAACGCTCTCAAGTCGACTCCCGTTACTTGGGTCTTGTTTATGGGTTGGGCAGCGAGACGAGTTGTACCATAAAGCTTTGTTCACTTCACTTGTTCATCGTTCATGTCGTTGCTTCATCTTGAATTAATTTATCTAATGCTAGGACTGTAACGTACCTTTCACTCTTTTCAGTTATTATTATTATTATTATTATTATTATTATTATTTGTTTGTTATCGCTGTGTGACAATGAGAAGCCTTTACAACATCTTGGTGAGGATTCAGATGTTAAAATGGGTCATGTGTACCGTTCATGTGTATGTGTGGTGGGGGGGGGTGATGTATGAGTAGTGGTGTGTGGCTAATGTGTGTGGGGGTGATGGCGAGAAAAGTGTGTGGTGGGGGGGTGATGTATGAGTAGGTGTGTATTAATGTGTGTGTGTGGTGGGGTGATGTATGAGTATAGTGGTATGTGTATTAATGTGTGTGTGTGTGGTGGGGGGTGATATGAGAGTGTATATGTGTGTATGTGTGTGTGTGTGTGTGTGTGTGTGTGTGTGTGTGTGTGTGTGTGTGTGTGTGTGTAATTTTGATCTAAATGTATGTAATGGTTAGTGTATCATGACCGTATATCGTTAGTAAATGTACAAACATGTGTTTAGTGGATTAATACCTGACTGTTTGTATACCTAGTGAATATGTGTACCGTTAGTGTATATGTGTACGGTTACGTGTATATGTGTACGGTTAAGTGTATATGTGTACGGTTAAGTGTATATGTGTACGGTTACGTGTATATGTGTACAGTTAAGTGTATATGTGTACGGTTAAGTGTATATGTGTACGGTTACGTGTATATGTGTACATGCCTGTGTAGAGTTATAGACGAGAGTTGTAGCTGTAGGAGAGGCTTTTCCTACCCGTCCTAATAATTCTGGGGGCGTTCGACAATGTATTACAACTTTATATAGTGATTGGGAGAGGCGACTTAGACGTGTGAGAGGTAGTTACAAGGGATGATGGAGGTCGCTAAGTGCCAAAGTTCCTCAATATCATTAGCGGAAGTAATTGTTTCGGTGGTAATAACTTTGATGATGGTGTTAAAACAACTCGTATTAAGTGGGGGGTCGTCTGAGTCGGCTGGAGAGAGAGAGAGAGAGAGAGGGGTCGGGTGGATATAATCAACTCACCAGTTTGTTGACTGAGACGATTATTATTATTATTTTGATAATTTATAACTAACTGGTAAAGCTCCACAATAGTCTAGTGTTTATAATAGATCTTTAAGAATAAATCAGTTTTTTTTTTATAATCACATAAAATTACCTGATGTGTGACAATTTACTTTCACGTATTACAGTTTTTTTTTATAATCACAAAAAATTACCTGATGTGTGACAATTTATTTTCACGTATTATCGTCTTGACAATGTAATTTTCTTTTATAACATTATATTGTCTCCAGTACAACCCTGGGGATATACTGTAAGGTCATGGTGGGGTGGGCGGGCATTGTGTGTGGTCGTGGAGGATGTTGTTGGTGTGTAGTGCTAAGGGCAGCTGTCTCGGGGTCAAGGCTGTTTCCGAGATCTTACAGGTGGGCTATTGATCCCCTAAATGTGTCTCGCCTTTCTTGGCTCCTAGTTTATTTAGCCAAGCTCTCACACGTGGAATAATCCTTTACAGTTTATATGTGACTGTAGTTGTTATGAGTCTACAGTACAACTCGCCTCGCCTCATTCATCTACACTGTACTGCTACTTGATAATGGACATATTCGAGGCACACAATAGTTGTACCGGTGAATTAAATCCCTTCCTCTCTCTCCCTCCCTCCTCCTCCTCCTCCTCCTCCTTCCTCCTCCCTCCCTCCCTCCCTCCTCCTCTCCCTCCCTCTCCCCTCCCTCTCCCTTCCTCTCCCTCCTCTCCCTCTCCCTCCTTCCTCTCTCCCTCCTCTCCCCCTTCCTCTCTCCCTCCCTCCCTTCCTCTCCTCCCTCTCTCCCTCCCTCTCTCCCTCCCTCTCTCATTTCATACTTTGGATGTAAGAAATATGGAGACAAGTTTTTTACGTTGCTTAGCCTGAGTTTGATGATCCACATAATAACTTGATACGTGAAAAAGCTCAATGTTTAGGAATGTAGTTAATCTTGTTATCAATATATTATTAAAATTCGTTTTCTACGGAAATACTCCATTTGTGAGCCTCTTACTGATCTGATATTTATCTTTTATTGTAGACGGAGGACAGTGCAGCGTCAACTACAAAGGTAAGAGGAAGAAGTGAATATTATTTATAGCCAGTTAAGAGTTTGAGTGTCTCTGTGTTTTGTGTATATGTCAATCAAAGTGTTACCGTATTTCATCAGTTCAATAATTGGATTCGTGATTGATTTCTCCAGCTGATGAATTGTTTTACGATCAGCTGTGTAACTTTGATGTATTTAGTGTTACGACAAACTGCAGTTGGTGATGTGTGTGAAATTCATCTGTTGTGTACTGTAGTTTGTAACTTGTGGGATGTAGCGGGTTTAGGTTGATATTGTTATGAATGGATATGTAGTAATCCCGGCGCCGGTTTCAAGAGGTGTGTGTTTGGGTGGTGAGTGGGGCGGACTCGCTGTTCCTGGCACATTTCACTTTGTATTTCTTGGAAGCACAGGTCGCGTCATGCCTTCACGAGGTGATATTTGTCAGTTTGCATTACAATGATTGTAGCAAGAATAACTTAAGTAAGTACAGGTACCAGGAAATGTAGTAATTGTAGCGCTTTGGCAACATACTGTAGGTGGGGCGAGGGAGGAAGGGAGGATTCTGACGACGTGAGCGAAAGTTTGTGCAACAACAGCTGGGATTACTGGTGAAGTGTGAGGAGTGGTGGTGGGAGCAGAGAGCGGTGGGTAAAGGCTAGATTGTGACCTTGATGGCCGCAGGTGACACCTCTACCATTCATAACTGTATTGCCATTCATGCGGTGGTGGTAATTGTACACGATACTCGCGGTGGTCGTCACCAGTGGAAAACATTGCCTTATTACACTGTCGGGTAATAGACAGCAGGTAGACTACGGTATGTGATAGTTCACTCGTGCTACAGTTAGGCTGGGGACTGCAAGGGTCAGCGTTGCCTGACCACACAACTGCTCCCTCAGTATCATTTCAGACACTTGACAGGCATTTGAGGTAATACTGTTGCGTTATTACTTTCCTTTATTACTTATTTTATTTTGTTCCTAATACGAAACAGAATAGCGAGGCGACGGTATTGTGTAGATGATGATAATACCATTGAAAGTATTTGAGAGGCGTTTATAAGGGACTACTTGAGGAGGTGCGGGTTGTGTTGAGGAAAGTTGTGCAGTAATTACCGTAACGAGAGGCTCAAGATTACTGTCATAACTCTATCTTTCTGGGTGTCACTGGGGGCTCACTTATCTAATCTCGAGGAGTAGTTGTGGTGACGTTGGGGTTAAGGGAGACGATGATGTTGACAGTGGTGGTGGAGGGGTTGATGGTGGTAGTGGTGGTGGAGGGGTTGTTGGTGGTAGTGGTGGTGGTTGTGGTGGTAGAGGGGTTAATGGTGGGGATGGTGGAGGGGTTGATGGTGGTAGTAGTGGTGGTGTAGGGGTTGATGATGGGGGTGGTGGTAGTGGTGGTGGAGGGGTTGATGGTGGTGGTGGAGGGGTTGATGGTGGTAGTGGTGGTGGAGGGGTTGTTGGTGGTAGTGGTGGTGGTTGTGGTGGTAGAGGAGTTAATGGTGGGGATGGTGGAGGGGTTGATGGTGGTAGTAGTGGTGGTGGAGGGGTTGATGATGGGGGTGGTGGTAGTGGTGGTGGAGGGTTGATGGTGGTGGTGGAGGGGTTGATGGTGGTAGTGGTGGTGGAGGGTTGTTGGTGATAGTGGTGGTGGTTTGTGGTGGTAGGGGTTAATGGTGGGGATGGTGGAGGGGTTGATGGTGGTAGTAGTGGTGGTGGAGGGTTGATGATGGGGTTGGTGGTGGTGGTGGAGGGTTGATGGTGGTAGTGGTGGTGGTGGAAGGGTTGATGGTGGTAGTAGTGGTGGTGGAAGGGTGGAGGAGGGTTTGATGGTGGAGGAGGAGGGGGTTTGATGGAAATGATGATGGAGAAAAGTTGACGATTGTGAAAGTGGTGGAGAAGGTGAAGGGGGGAGGGGGTGATGATAGTGGGAGAGGATGGTGAACGTTGAGGGAGGAATTAATGGTGGTGAAGGTATAGATTGTTGGTGATGGTGGAAAGATTGTTGGTGATAGTGGTGGAGTTAGAGAGGCTGATGGTGTTAGTGGTGGTGGAGGAGATGTTGACTGTGGTGGTGGAGGAGAGGTGATGGTGGTGGTGGAGGTGATGTTGACTGTGGTGGTGGAGGAGAGGTGTGGTGGGTTGGGTGAGTGGTGAGTTAGAGAGGCTGATGGTGTTAGTGGTGGTGGTGGAGGAGATGTTGACTGTGGTGGTGGGAGGTGATGACTGTGGTGGTGGAGGAGATGTTGACTGTGGTGGTGGGAGGAGACTGTGGTGGTGGGTTGACTGTGGTGGTGGAGGTGATGTTGACTGGTGACTGTGGTGGAGGTGATGTTGACTGTGGTGGTGGAGGTGATGTTGACTGTGGTGGTGGGAGGAGATGTTGACTGTGGTGGTGGAGGAGATGTTGACTGTGGTGGTGGAGGTGATGTTGACTGTGGTGGTGGAGGTGATGTTGACTGTGGTGGTGTGTGACTGGAGGAGATGTTGACTGTGGTGGAGGAGATGTTGACTGTGGTGGTGGAGGAGATGTTGACTGTGGTGGTGGAGGTGATGTTGACTGTGGTGGTGGAGGAGATGTTGACTGTGGTGGAGGAGAGGTGATGGTGGTGGTGGAGGTGATGTTGACTGTGGTGGTGGAGGAGATGTTGACTGTGGTGGTGGAGGAGATGTTGACTGTGGTGGTGGAGGAGATGTTGACTGTGGTGGTGGTGGAGAGATTGATGATGTTAGTGGTGTTGGGGTGGAGAAGGTATTGTTGGTGATGGTAGTGAAGGAGAAGGTGGGTGATGCTGGTGTTGGAGGAGTGGTTGAATAAGTATTGGTGATGGTAGTTGTAATTATGACGGGTTAATAATGATGGTTTATACAGAAGAAGAAGAAGAAGAAGAAGGAGGAGGAGGATAAAAAGGAATAAACGATAGCTACAATAACCTACACGATACAAGTTAGTTGTTATCGTTCCTCTTTACCGCAACACTCTGGACCGACGGTGACCAGAGTGAGGGAGGCGGTTGTTAGGTTAGGTTAGGTTGTTACGTTATGGTGAGGAGTCATGTCTGGGTTATCTCGGCTACACCTGAGGTTACCTTCCTATCGGTCATAGTAATGGTAATTAAGATTGAACACCGGCTATACGAACATGCTTTCATCTTCCTGTGTCCAATGATGATGGTGTTGATGATGGTGGTGTTGATGATGATGGTGTTGATGATGATGGTGCTAAAGATGATGATGGTGTTGATGATGATGGTGCTAAAGATGATGATGGTGTTGATGATGATGATGGTGCTAAAGATGATGATGGTGTTGATGATGATGGTACTAAAGATGATGATGGTGTTGATGATGATGGTGCTAAAGATGATGATGGTGTTGATGATGATGGTGTTGATGATGATGGTGCTGATGATGATGGTGCTAAAGATGATGATGGTGTTGATGATGATGATGGTGCTAAAGATGATGATGGTGTTGATGATGATGGTACTAAAGATGATGATGGTGTTGATGATGATGGTGCTAAAGATGATGATGGTGTTGATGATGATGGTGTTGATGATGATGGTGCTAAAGATGATGATGGTGCTAAAGATGATGATGGTGTTGATGATGATGGTGTTGATGATGATGGTGCTAAAGATGATGATGGTGCTAAAGATGATGATGGTAATAATGATATATTGGTCAACATAACATTGTATTTGTTAATGTGCATAAGTTAAAGGGGGTGATAGTTTGAGCCTTGGATAATTAATGATTGCTGGGAGATAATGATGTGTGTGTGTGTGCGTGTGTGTGTGTGATATGTGTACAGTATATAAACGACGTAAGTAAGGCTTTATGTATACACCCATTATCATAGATGTGTCCAAAGCTAATTACATAAACAAGAACATAACTTTGAAACAACTATAACGAGATATGTGATGAAACAGAGCTAATTACCCTCCAGTTCATTCTCATAATCATTACCTATCTACATCATTATTTTCTCTAATGATGTAAGAATTAAGTTAATTAATTTTACAAGTTTGGGAAGAGAACTGAGGTTTACGATTGACTGTCGAAGTGTGACGTCACCTATCGTAATTAGCACATTCAGGTGTGATCAACAACAGGTAACACAGTACTATAAGTTTTATACCCATTACAGTCTGAATTATAACGTGGAAGAGGAGTTCACCGAAAAAGATGTTAGGAGTATAAGCGGTGTAGCGTTGAGGTTTGTGTGTGAGGAGGGGAATGGGGGTTGAGGGGACAGGTGGGAGAGGCGGAGGGGAGGATGAGTGAGCTGTGAGTCAAGACGCGTGAGACAGAGGGAAGAGAGGGGGAAGGGACAGAATGGAAGAGAGAAGGATAGTGGAAGAGACGTTTGAGAGAGAGAGAGAGAGAGAAAATTGCAAGGAAAGGGAAACAGAAAATGGTTTTATGAAAGTCACTGCTTGAAGAATGCGGAGAAAATCCTCACTGCGTGTGTTCAACAGGTAGGTAACTGCATTTCGTTCATGATCGCGGGAGAACTTAAGGTTGTGTCACTGAGTTACAGTATTACATTAGTCTACCGTAGTGTTAGAAAGAGTCACTGGACATAGTGTAGTGTAGATAATATACAGAATATAGTGAGTTGTATTGTGAGACGGAATGTGACCCTGTGAGTACCTGTGTTAATTATGACTGGTGATTGTTTATATGGGTAATTCCCTCGTGTTATGAGTCGACGATCGTGTAAGTGGTTACCCGTGAGTTCAGGATCCCCGTTGTGAGTCATTCCATAGTTGGTGGGTCAAGAGGGGCAAATAGTTAGTAATTTGGTAGTTGACAAGTCAGCGAGGGAGGGGGTCGTAGTCAACAACCTGGGCATGGTAATAAGGCAAGTTAGGGGAGGATGGATAAACAATTTAGGGGCTTCGTATACAAATACATTTGGGGCGTGGTAAACAAACGATTTAAGGGCGTGATAAACAAACAAGTTGGGGGCGTGGGAGGCATTGGGAAGACATTAAAAACAATGAGTATAAATGGTGAGTCAGAAGGTGTGGGCCAGGGGGCGTGGGACGTGGTGAGTCATGAGCAAGGGGGCGTGGTCATAAAGGTGGGTATGTGGTGATAGAGCGCGGCCTTGAGTACTTACTCAGCTAGGGGGTCCCTGCTGGGGGCTGTGGGTACGATGGTCTCATACACCCGTCGTGGGAAGTGTTCTTCAAGCATCGCTCCTCCCTCCATCGTCGCCTCCTGATCTCCATCCTCCACCACCTCCTCCTCCTCCTCCTCCTCCTCCTCCTCTCTCTCCGGGTACTCGCTGTAGTCGAAGTAGTCGCCTTCGTCGGCCTGAGAGGAGGATATGCCGTAGTCGCTGACGTAGTCGGTGTCGACGGGCGTAGGTTGTCGGTTGTAGCGCTGGGGGATCCGGTCGGAGTCTGCGACGGGGAAGGTGTAGGCGCGAGTGGTGGCGACGAGGGCCAACAAGGCTAGCAGAGCGTGGGTGTACATGCTCACTGTGTGTGTCTCTATTACGGTGCTGTCACCGCTCCTATCTGGGGTCTCTCTCTTACACTTGCTTCTTTCACTGGGGAGTTCTGCACAAGTCTACTTCCTGCAGCTGCCCACCGCCTTACATACCCTGGCCAGGCCGGCCGTGGAGGGCCTGGAGGGCCTGGAGGCGGGGCTTACTTCTCCTCTGGCCAGTCAGTCGCCTCCCAGCGCCCACACACCTCATGCTACCACTGCTCACACGCTCCTCCATTGGCTTCTTCAGCAAATGGGCGGGTTCTTTCCTGTAGCCCCGCCCCCGACCCTGCTGACCCTTGACGCCGGCTGCAGGTGACACTATACACCTGTACTCACACACACACACCCAGAGACAAACATATAAACATGACCGCTCACAGACACACACACACACACACGTGCCTCCACACTATTACTACTACGGATACAACTGCTCAAGTGGCCCCTGTCTGCTGCTGTCAGTTTTATGTTTGTAGTTTCTCTGTCTCTTGCTGTCTCTTTACCCTGTCAGTTGCTGTCAGTTTTGTTATTGTCTCTTGGTGTCTCTGTCTAATGCTATTTACTTTGTCATCTTTGTTATTGTTTGTTTTACTTTCTTTATTGTTTTGTTGTTTGCGTCTGTTGTTTGTTTGTTTGTCTTACTTCATTGTTTTGTTGTTTGTGTCTGTTGTTTGTTTGTTTGTCTTACTTTCTTCATTGTTTTGTTGTTTGTGTCTGTTGTTTGTTTGTTTGTCTTACTTCATTGTTTTGTTGTTTGTGTCTGTTGTTTGTTTGTTTGTCTTACTTCATTGTTTTGTTGTTTGTGTCTTGTTTGTTTGTCTTACTCTCTTCTCTGTCTGTTGTTGTTTAAGTTACGGTTGTTGATTTTGTTCTTGTTTATAATTATGCATTTTTGCAGTTCTACTACGTCTGTTGAATGTCTGTAAGTCTGTTGCTGGCTGTTACTGTCTACCAGCCTCTCTGTAAGGTCTATTACTGTCTACCAGCCTGTCTGTACGTCTGTTACTGTCTACCAGCCTGTCTGTACGTCTGTTACTGTCTACCAGCCTGTCTGTACGTCTGTTACTGTCTACCAGCCTGTCTGTACGTCTGCTGTCTACCAGCCTGTCTGTACGTCTACTGTCTACCAGCCTGTCTGTACGTCCTAGCCTGTCTGTACGTGTCTACCAGCCTGTCTGTTACTGTTTACCAGCCTGTCTGTAAGTCTGTTACTGTCTACCAGCCTGTCTGTACGTCTATTACAGTCTCCAGCCTGTCTGGTCTGTTACTGTCTGCCTACGTCTGCTACTGTCTACCAGCCTGTCATTACAGCAGCCTGCTGCTGCCCCTGTCTACCAGCCTGTCTGTACGTCTATTACTGTCAGCACGTCCTGCACCAGCCTGTCTGTACGTCTGTTACTGTCTACCAGCCTGTCTGTACGTCTATTACTGTCTACCAGCCTGTCTGTACGTCTGCTACTGTCTACCAGCCTGTCTGTTCTGTACTGTCTACCAGCCTGTCTGTACGTCTGTTACTGTCTTACAGCCTGTCTGTACGTCTGTTACTGTCTACCAGCCTGTCTGTACGTTTATTACTGTTTACCAGCCTGTCTGTACGTCTATTACGTCTACCAGCCTGTCTGTACGTCTACTGTCTACCAGCCTGTCTGTACGTCTACACCAGCCTGTCTGTACGTCTGTACTCTGTGTCTGTACGTCTGCTACTGTCTACCAGCCTGTCTGTACGTCTATGTCTACCAGCCTGTCTGTACGTCTGCTGTTACCAGCCTGTCTGTACGTCTGTTGTCTACCAGCCTGCCTGTACGTCTGTTACTGTCTGCCAGCCTGTCTGTACGTCTATTACTGTCTACCAGCCCTGTCTGTACGTCTATTACTGTCTACCAGCCTGTCTGTACGTCTACCGTCTGTACTGTCTGTACGTCTATTACTGTCTACCAGCCTGTCTGTACGTCTATTACTGTCTACCAGCCTGTCTGTACGTCTATTACTGTCTACCAGCCTGTCTGTACGTCTATTACTGTCTACCAGCCTGTCTGTTACTGTCTACCAGCCTGTCTGTACGTCTATTACTCTCTGTTTGATTGTTTGCTATGTTTTCGTTTGTTATTGTTGTCTACTTCTGTTATCGAGTCTGCTTCTTTTGTCTACTTCTGATGTTGAGTCTACTTCTGTTGTCTACTTCTGTTCTTGAGTCTACTTCTTTTGTCTACTTCTTTTATTGAGTCTACATCTGTTGTCTACTTCTGATACTGAGTCTACTCCTCTTGTCTACTACTGTTATCGAGTCTACTTCTGTTGTCTACTGCTGTTCTTGAGTCTACTTCTGTTGTCTACTACTGTTCTTGAGTCTACTTCTGTTGTCTACTACTGTTCTTGAGTCTACTTCTGTTGTCTACTTTTGTTATTGAGTCTACTTCTGTTGTCTACTTTTGTTATTGAGTCTACTTCTGCTGTCTACTACTGTTCTTGAGTCTACTTCTGTTGTCTACTTTTGTTATTGAGTCTACTTCTGTTGTCTACTACTGTTCTTGAGTCTACTCCTCTTGTCTACTACTGTTATCGAGTCTACTTCTGTTGTCTACTTTTGTTCTTGAGTCTACTCCTCTTGTCTACTACTGTTCTTGAGTCTACTTTTGTTGTCTACTACTGTTCTTGAGTCTACTTCTGTTGTCTACTACTGTTCTTGAGTCTACTTCTGTTGTCTACCTCTGTTATTAATGCTACGTTTATTGTCTATTTTTGTTATGGCGTCTACTTTTTTGTCTACTTCTGTTTAGTCTAAATATATTATTTAGTCTACTTCTCTTGCTGTTTACTTCTGTTATGACTGCTTCTGTTGGTGCTATCTACTTCTGTTGCTGTCTACTTCTGTTACTGTCTACTTCTGTTGCTGTCTACTTCTGTTACTGTGCCTGCTTCTGTTACTGTCTACTTCTGTTACTGTCTACTTCTGATGCTGTCTACTTCTGTTACTGTGCCTGCTTCTGTTGCTGTCTACTTCTGTTACTGTGCCTGCTTCTGTTGCTGTCTACTTCTGTTACTGTGCCTGCTTCTGTTACTGTGCCTGCTTCTGTTACTGTCTACTTCTGTTACTGTGCCTGCTTCTGTTACTGCTTCTGTTACTGTGCCTGCTTCTGTTACTGTGCCTGCTTCTGTTACTGCCTGCTTCTGTTACTGTGCCTGCTCTACTTGTTACTGTGCCTGTTTCTGTTACTGTCTACTTCTGTTACTGTGCCTGCTTCTGTTACTGTTACTGCTTCCACTTCTGTTACTGTGCCTGCTTCTGTTACTGCGCCTGCTTCTGTTACTGTGCCTGCTTCTGTTACTGTCTACTTCTGTTACTGTGCCTGCTTCTGTTACTGTCTACTCTGTTACTGTGCCTTCTGTTACTGTCTACTTCTGTTACTGTTCTGTCTGTTACTGCCTGTGCTTCTGTTACTGTCTACTTCTGTTACTGTGCCTGCTTCTGTTACTGTCTACTCTGTTACTGTGCCTGCTTTACTGTCTACTTGTTTGTAGTAAAAGTAGTCACAGTAGCTGAGAAAACTAAATGTGGTAATAAGAATAATCTGTGAAATTATTGGTCTCTTTCACACACACACACACACACACACACACACACACACACACACACACACACACACACACACACACACACACACACACAGTTAAGAAGGTTTGGTTGTGAAAGACATGTCAGTTCTCGGTTACCACTGACAGTTCCAGCCTACCACATTTAACTCTTTAAATTGGGAAGTGAATATTTGTACATGAAACTTACTGTACAATTTAACATCAGATAATTTTACGGGGTTATTTTCAATTACTGGGGTCGGTTTCACAAAGAGAGTTCACAGCTTCCCTTGCAGTTTTTTTAGGGCGCTAAGTGGATCTATGTTCAATTTGTTCATAGTTTCTGCGTCAGTTTTATCCATACAAAGAGATTCCTTCAGAACATGTAGCTTAATTAACTCTTTGTACATATCTGGGCCCAGTTGATACAGTTGTGGTGCAGTGAACTGAATTTTGTCTTCACGTTAATCTCGAACACCTCACTTAAACCAACATGGTGAAACTTAGCTATCAACCACACAAGAACAACCACGTTAGTATTAGTAGAATGGTTGCACATAGTTTGGTTTTCACTACACACGAGGAACCACGTGTGTACTGTCTCAGCTTCGTCGCACTGCACCGTAGTGTCAGGTCAGGTACACACTCTTGTGGTCTTCAGTGTACAGGTACAGCAAAATATCGATTTAGCATCTAAAAGTGGTTGGTTACTGTGCCTCATCTTGTAGTCATTCCCATGCAAGGTGATGGTGATTCCTTCTGTTTACACTGGACACCCATAACTTGTCAAGCTAGACAGGCTGAGGGGTTGTCTGTTCCAGTGAATCTTTGATATGTTCGTAGTCTTCCATAGAACACTTTGCGTACCTAACGTGCAGTAGACAACATGAATCTGGATTAACATGCACTGTAACTTTGCTTTCCTGAAATTAACGTCAACAAATGGCCCAAAAATTTCCCAGTTTGTATTTTAAATTCTTATCTTCATTATAAAGTCGACTACTATCGCAGCTTTTGCTTATATATCAAAGGTGCAACAGCCGTAACAAAGTCAACTGTCTCTCATATTCGATCAATAACAAATGCCTCACCAACTTCGTCATCTTGTCAGAGCTTGAACTGTTTGGGAGTCGAAGATTTGTACAAATACCGTGTGTCTAAAGTCTTGACCCTTCCCTCAAGCTATGCTCACTTCTGTATGATCCCGTGACTCCTATGATTATTATAGTCAGCCGTGACGACACTTTCTGGCCGTGTTATGAAAATGAGTTAGATTGACTCATGACATCACTTTAGAAATATTCTCCTCTCTTCTATGAACCTCTCAGTCCTGAACTCAGTGTTCTTCTCCTGTTCAATATGTAAAACATTCAGATGTATAATTGCAGTGTCCAGAGTAATACATCTTTAGGTCAAAAAGTTGTGAATCATCGTGGCTGTGGTGACTGTAGAGATATTATGTGTTGCTAGACAAACACAAGTTGGTAGTTTGCTGTTGCCTCGTGATGGTCCACGAGTTTGTTTGACAGCTCACGAGGCACAGCCCCGCCTCTTAAAGCTCTACTGAGAACTATGAATCGTTTGTTCCAGTTTCATGTCCAGGAACATTACACTGAACTTTCTCAGCATTTTTCCACCACAAAATATTCTTGAATACGGTATTTCGTATGGTCTATGGCTGGGTGTTGTACTGCTTGTCTTCACTTTTCCATTTACCGAGATGCTTATACGGGTAGGCTACACATGCTGGCAAACCTTCACCAGAGATCTCAGTTGTTTCCATAAGTGGTCTTATTTCCAGCACGATCAACATTAATCATGGTTATCAAAATATCAACCGGCCTGAATAACTTTACTGTGAACACTCCTTAAAAAATCAGTCTTACTTTACTTGTCAGTAATCTCTTAGATATCAAAGAATTGAGCTTAAGAAAGTTTGCCAATTTTCTTTTGGAATTAGTTTTTCAGCTGAGTAATATCGTCGATCAAGAGTGTAGTGGCCGAGTGGATACAGCGCTCACCTTTACCAAGAGTCGCTAGTTCCATCCCATGACAGTTTCAATCTACCTACCTGTAAATGGGCACCTAACTTTACAAGCTGGGGAAGTGAAGACAGTCGGGCCCAGTGCTGGCCACGCTGTCTGCTAACCGAGGTCTTAGTATACATTGTCAGGTATTGACACTGACACAAACGGACCGCCATGCCTACGGGACCCTGCGAGTACCTGAGGGAGTCACTGATACTGTCAGAGTTATCTGCTGTGTCATGGTGCTGCCACAAATACAACACTGGAAGCTCCTAAAGGTGTCCTCTACAGTGAGCGGCGCTGCTGGCCCTGTCTTCAGGAGAGCGCCACTTACTGGTGAGGTGTCTACCGGCACATCCAACACTCACACAATGTTAAAAATGCCAAGCACGGGATACAAAGTTGAGCTGTTTATATTATCCAGACACACGTCGATCAGTCTCAACAACAAGTTAGTGATAACCTGCGTCGATACGGTTGCCATCACCTAAAGGTCAGGTGTACTGTACTGTTCACTCGTAGCATAGAACAACTGTACATCACCTGGGACATATTGTAAATGTTAACACCAACACCAGGATACTAGATAGTCTACATTATAAGACAAAGCATTGCAGTCCATTGGTAAAGTGTCCTCCACTTTGAAAAATGACATCCAAACTAGAAACCTCCATTTTTTTCTTTAACTGTAGAAAGCTCGGGAACCCCAAAACCATTGTCTCAACTACCAAGGTTATAGTTTCTACGGGGATACATCGTCGACACAAACAGAAATAGTGCAGGTGAATATTTGTCTGTGACCAACGTGAGTGACTGTATCAGCTATGAGCCGCACCTAAGTTTAGGAGTCAAGGCTATGTACTGTACAACACCGCCACACTCATCCAGCCAGTTTGTACAAAATTGTGTATGTGAAACCTGTGGACGCCTCTGTTAAGGGGTAAAGATTTAATGCAATTCCGTGAAAAGAATCCAGGTGTCATAATCATTTAAGATTTACGTTAAACTCACGATTATAACCAAGACCCGTGAGACAGGTGCTGTTGACCACCACCGCTCATGTCTTACAGTTACCTCCTCGTGGTTTGTCTTACGTCTATGAGAACGACAGATGGATGTTGCCAACCACACTCTTCTCGGAGTTGTACAGTAGGTGTTCGTAGTAGCAACACTATCAACGTCTTCCTGTTTTTAAGTTCAGGTTTTATAACACGGGAAGTTCAGCGTCGACGTCATCCGATTAAGTTTTTCTCCTTTAAACAAACGACTCTGGCGTCGACTTACGGAGCTCGTATGAAAGGACAGACGTTTCTGTTGCACCTGAAACTCCTGTCGGCGTTGCTGTAGGTGTGGGTAGATGGACACCTCACAGTGGGATGTATATGGTAATCCTATTGACAAGAAATCCGCTGTAACATTGTACTGACTGTCAGACTCTTATTCTTTTTGTGCAGCTTTACAAATGAACTTAAGTCAAGGGAGGATAAACGGTGCTGCTTCTCGGCGCCGCTGTACAGTATCTCCTCAGACTGGGTGTATCTGACACTCTTATCTACCTACTGGGTGTATCTGACACTCTTATCTACCTACTGGGTGTATCTGATACCCTTATCTACCTACTGGGTGTATCTGACACCCTTATCTACCTACTGGGTGTATCTGACACTCTTATCTACCTACAGGGTGTATCGTACACCCTTAGCTACCTACTGGGTGTATCGTACACCCTTATCTACCTACTGGGTGTATCTTACACTCTTATCTACCTACTGGGTGTATCTGACACCCTTATCTACCTACTGGGTGTATCTTACACCCTTATCTACCTACTGGGTGTATCTTACACCCTTATCTACCTACTGGGTGTATCGTACACCCTTATCTACCTACTGGGTGTATCGTACACTCTTATCTACCTACTGGGTGTATCTGACACCCTTATCTACCTACTGGGTGTATCTTACACCCTTATCTACCTACTGGGTGTATCTGACACCCTTATCTACCTACTGGGTGTATCTTACACCCTTATCTACCTACTGGGTGTATCTTACACCCTTATCCACCTACTGGGTGTATCTTTACCACCTGACACTCTATCTACCTACTTCACCTACTGACACTCTTATCTACATCTTACACCCTTATCTACCTACTGGGTGTATCATGCACCCCTATCTACCTACTGGTATCTGGGTCTATACCTACTGGCACCATATCTACCCCTCACTGGGTATCTTACACCCTTATCTACCTACTGGTATCTGACACCTTATCTACCTACTGTATCATGTATCTTACACCCTTATCTACCCTACTGTGTATCTGACACTCTTATCTCTACCTACTGGGTGTATCTTACACTCTTATCTACCTACTGGGTGTATTACACCCTTATCTACCTACTGGGTGTATCGCACATCTTACCTACTGGGTGTATCGTACACCCCTATCTACCTACTAGGTGTATTTACCCTTATCTACCTACTGGGTGTATCTTTTATCTACCTACTGGTGTATCTTACCTCTTATCTACCTAGGTGTATCTTACACCCTTATCTACCTACTGGGTGTATCTTACACCCTTATCTACCTACTGGGTGTATCTTACACCCTTATCTACCTACTGGGTGTATCTGA
>NW_024747997.1:67348-84848 GCF_018991925.1 Homarus americanus | reverse complement strand
TGTGCGATTAGTTTTTTATCTCTGTTATTTTACTTGAAAGTTGGCCTTTTGTTCCCACTCTTTCTTTCTTTCTTTGTTTTGTTTAATTTTCTTTTTTATTCGTTCTCCATATTTCTCACACACGCACACACACACACACACACACACACACACACACACACACACACACACACACACGTTGGCGGCGTCTTCACTTATGTATAGAGCTTCAACATGACATTATCTTGCCGCTGACTATTCCTAATCTCAGCCAAGCTTTTGATGCCAACACGTCATCATTGTTTACACTCCAAGGTTAACATAGCCAGGATGTTGTGGCCATTTCTCTCTCTCTCTCTTTTACGCAACGTTTACTCAGTCGTGGAGGTTTACCCATGTTGTCAATCAATTTAAGGATATTTATAGTGCAAATTGCGATTGGTTAAGTAAAGGTTTGGGTATAGGTAATTAGAATGTACAGGTAATTAAGATGTACAGGTAATTAAATAAAGTGCAAATTACCACTGATTAATTAAGGTTTGGGTACAGGTAATTATAATGTTTTTATTGTGACAAATTAATATTAAGTAACCTAAATCTAAACCGGAATATGTGATTATTATTATTATTATTATTATTTTTTTTTTTACGTGTTAAGATACGAAGCTTCGAAACACGTAAGTATTCCCATCGTCAATTTTCATCACAGGAGCGTTCATCATTGACGAAATTGACGAGAGTTGACTAGAAAAAAAACCATATTAGAATCATAGAAGTATTTTGATTGGCTGTTTCAATTTTGGTGTTTAGAACTGTTTATTACCGTTTGAGGAGGATGAATTACTGACACCCACATGGAGGTCACAGCATACACACACACACACACACACACACACACACACACACGCATACAAATACACAGTTCAGGATGGATTAATGACAAGGTCGCTTACATGAGGATACCGGTGGGTGTTGTTGACATGGAGTAGAGAGAGAGAGAGAGGTAATTTAAGTGTAGGTGGAGACGTGAAGCAATTACTATGAATGTGAGGCGAGGGAGTCAAGAATTTCTACGTTTATTTACTACCGTCTTTGTGATGTCTCTTGAAACATAATGATGACTCGAGATTCAAGGATGTATATAATCCGACTCCTCCCCCTCCGTCACCACCACCTTGTTTTTAACCTTTTGACTCCCCCTTCCTCTTCCTCCCCCTCCCCCTTCCTTCCCCCTGTAAGGTCTTATACGCTGATAGGTGTATTACTGTGTTAGGGGGACCTTGATACGGCAGGGTTGTCTGGGGGAAGGTGAATCGTATCGTGTTTCAGATCAATAAAAACAAAAATATCGCAGTAAATAAGTAATAATAGTGGTAATAAAACTGCCACTGGAGATACCTTTTGCTCTTTATGCTAACTATCAACCTAACCTAACCCAACCTAACCTAACCTAACCCAACCTAACCTAACTCTCAAAGTCACGTCACTAAACATACTCTTGCGTTCACTCTCAGTCTTGACCTCCACCCAGAAGATTATCTCAATTCTGTATTTTCTTCTTCTCGTCCTCATAGTGATAATGAATAAGAATTTTTGACAGGATTTTGTTTTTTTTTTCATTATTATGGGTTGATATATTTTCTCACTCCTCTCTATGAATCACAGGACTCCAAATGTAGGACTTCAGTTACTGACGCGCCTTAACATCCTTAGTGTAAAATTCCTAGTATTAACAGTAATAGCTGATGTGAGATTAAGGACAGCTGAAGAGGAAGCAGTGGTAATAACAGGTATAGAAGTGTTCATAGTATACAGTTGTAGTAATGATAAGTATAGAAGTGTTCATAGTATACAGTTGTAGTAATGATAAGTATAGAAGTGTTCATAGTATACAGTTGTAGTAATGATAAGTATAGAAGTGTTCATAGTATACAGTTGTAGTAATGATAAGTATAGAAGTATTCATAGTATACAGTTGTAGTAATGATAAGTATAGAATTATTCATAGTGTATTCATAGTCAGCTGTCAGTTTTGTTGAGAAGACATCAGTATTTTTCAGCCTCAACGTCTTCACTCTCTGAGGTTTGTGTTTTTCTGGGCGTTGATGAGTTCCCAGTGTGTGTGGGAGGGGGAACGGCGCCGCCCTCACACCTGACGAGAGTTGGGAGGGAAATTGTTGAAAGATGTTTTAATTCGTTTGGTTCAGGCTAAAAATATTGTCAAAATGGTTGGAAGTACCTTGGTGTTGTGGTGATAAAAACACACGCACTCACACATACACTCACACATACACTCACACATACACTCACACACACACACATACACTCACACACACACACACACACACACACACACACACACACACACACACACACACACACACACACACACACACACACACACACACACACACTCACACACACACACTCACACACACACACACACTCACACACACACACACACACATACACACACACACACTCACACACACACACACACACACACACACACACACACACACACACACACACACACACACACACACACACACACACACACACACACACACACTCACACACAGAGTTGTTGAAAAGTCAAGCTGGTTTGTATACAGGTGATGATTACATTGAAAATCATAAGACTATCTATATACGGATAGCATCATATGTAACGTAACTATCTTCCTCAAGTCTTACCTAATCTAATTTAGTTATAATTTGGAATGTTAAAACATTTGAAATTAAACATAAATTTTTTCTTTGCATAGATAAATTTGTGAGTTGTAGCGATACCAACAAAAATTTATACCAATTTGGCAAAAAACGTGACATCCAGTTTGCCTCTGACCCTGACACTGTTGCAACAAAAGGTAATTCTATTTTGGTACTGTTGGTATTAATGATGCTGCCGGGATTACTTTTACAGCTAAGACTATTAGTAGAGAACAAGTGATTGCGGGCCCTTTGTGCCCTTGTGAAAGTTTTAACTCTCGTGACAGCGTACAGCGAATGAGGGTGCGCCAAGGCCGTAGACTTGCATCGTTTTCCATCGTAAATAAAATTGTTAATTAATGCCTTCCTAAAGAAACCATCGACATGGGACCAGGTTTGTTCCACTCTACGAATTTTTTGCGATTTTTCCACCAAGTTTGATGAAAAACGATTGTGCCGTTTCGGCTGCCCAGAACAGACACACACACAAACAGACACACGCCTAGTCCTATTGTATATTAGATAATAATAATGACGATGATAATAACTGTATGTCACCAATAACTAACACTCTTCGGATATACTGGACACGCAGCGTTCTACAGGTTTTCTCCAGTTAGTGTGAAATAAGTGAATTTTATCAGGCAATTCTATTTATAATATATGAAGTGGTATATATAAACTTACCTATGAAGAATAAGAGGCTTTGGCTCATATCAGGGATCCTTCTTACCTGGCTTCTGTAAATAGCAGTTTTAATAGGCAAGACAATTTCATGGAGTCACGGAGGTTTGTGTGAACTTCGATCCTATTGGAAGTGTGGTGTGGTATAATACTGTGTTGCCTCCTAAGTCACCACCCACTTCTACCTCGCCGTTGCTAGGTGTGTGGCGGTGAAGGGTCGATTTGGTGGAACAGGTGAATAGGCGTCAGGTCAACTCAATAGAAAGGTTCTAAAAAAAAGATACTGAGCTCAAGGTATCTTGGGAGGGAGACCCTGGCCTTCACTTCCTGCTGTGCTCCCTCTTGGTAGACACGCCGTCTGTAACGAGTGTCGGTAACTTTCACTCCTAACACTGTTTCCTGACCATTATTTTGACGTATCCTCATCCAGGTGTTTGATATGAGAGTGTCGGGTAACCTGCCTGACTATTTTAATAACTTCTATTTTCAGAAAACCTCCTAAACTAACAGGACAAATACGTGAAATTGACACTGATCGTACCTCACAATTCCGGTTTTCCGAAGACAAACACTGTTTGTGTTGTGGCCACCACAGATGTACTCGTTCGTAGTGTTGTGCTAAATGATTATTATACCTGGCTGTTTTATTACTTAGGCTGTTGAGAATTTGAGGAGTAGACTTATATTATCATCGAATGGCAATTTTTTTTTAATGAATACAATTAATTAATGAAAAGTTTTAAGAGTTATCCTTCCTAAACAAGTTTGAGGATGTGTTGACGGTCAAAAACCAGATGAATAATGTCTTGAGTAAAAAACAATAACCTATATTAAGATTAAAAACACTGACAGTTGTACAGTACATCCTGAGTTCGTACAGTACAGTACTGACGGGACACCTGAACAGGTAATGGGCGCTCAAAAATAAATTAAATTAAATTGATTAATGAGAAAATATATCCTGTAGCGTTTGATCTTTCTCTGGTGGGTAAAAACCGACTCTAGGATACAACTGAAGGTTATACACGCTTCAGTATTCTCAGATATTATTGGCGGCAGAAACAGAGATTAACACATACTCGGGACGCTGGGTGAGAGAGGATGGGGAACTAGATAGTGAGGTGCCCGGTACTGGCGGTATGAGGACTGAAGACGACTGTAGCATGTAGAACAACAATGTGTACAACAGGAAGGTGAGGCAGCAATAAAGTATGGGCCCTTAAAACCTCCCAGATGAGGAGACTATACAAGTGGCTGTAATGAAGAGGTACTGTACATGAGAGCCATCAAAGACCTCACAGATAACACTTGAAAACAACTGTAGTCAGGATACGTGAAGGATGACTGAAGATACTTAAGACAAGATGAAAAGCTATGTAAGGGAGCGAGCGTGGGTGGGTGTTGATGTAGTGACGGGAACAACACCCGGGAAGAGGTTTGATCATCAGACACTGAGACATTCACTGGCTGGAGAGGCGAGGGAAATTACCAGATATAAGACATGAAGAGTGAGACAATACCGAACAACTGCGACACTGAACACTTTCTTTCTTTCTTTCTTTCTTTCTTTCTTTCTTTCTTTCTTTCTGGTGGCGCTAACAAATGATGTGGTGGGCAGCGGCATCAATAAATACACCTCACAAAGCGCTCGGTGTATCGACATTAAAATAGTCCCAAGTAAGATTTGAGATCGTTTACAGGTGGTGTGTGTGTGTGTGTGTGTGTGTGTGTGTGTGTGTGTGTGTGTGTGTGTGTGTGTGTGTGTGTGTGTGTGTGTGTGTGTGAGTGTTCAGTATAATGGTGATGAAGGGGATCTAGTTATGTCGAACGTAAATATTAATAGAGGATACGACCTTTTTTTTTGGGGGGGGGGTAGTATTTCACACACACACACACACACGCACACACACGCACGCAAACTTCTTATATAATGCCTAAGAGTGAAGGACACGGAGTTGAAAGGACTCTGAAGAACACGACGGGGGCGGGATGGAGAAGTTGACCTCTGACCTTACGAGATGGTTAAAAGTAAGAATAAAAGGAAGTGTAAGGATATATTTTCTGTAAATGGTGTAATGTGATTTATATATATACTCAGTGGCGTATATTGTACCCAACTTTTAAGTGTAAATCATTTTACTCTCTCTCTCTCTCTCTCTCTCTCTCTCTCTCTCTCTCTCTCTCTCTCTCTCTCTCTCTCTCTCCTCCTCTTTATTATTATTTTTATTATTATTATTATTATTATTATTAATGTTATTATTATTATTTTTATTATTATTAATGTTAGTATTATTATTTTTATTATTATTATTATTATTATTATTATTATTATTATTATTATTTTTATTATTATTATTATTATTATTATTATTATTATTATTATTATTATTAATGTTATTATTATTATTTTTATTATTATTATTATTTTTATTATTATTATTATTATTATTATTATTATTATTATTATTATTTTTATTATTATTATTATTATTATTATTATTATTATTATTATTATTATTATTATTAATGTTATTATTATTATTTTATTATTATTATTATTTTTATTATTATTATTATTATTTTTATTATTATTATTATTATTATTATTATTATTATTATTATTTTTATTATTATTATTATTATTATTATTATTATTATTATTATTATTATTATTATTATTATTATTATTTTTATTATTATTATTATTATTATTATTATTTTATTATTATTATTATTATTATTATTATTATTATTATTATTATTATTATTATTATTATTAAGGTACGGTCGGCCAGTAGAAGGTTTACCCTCCCAATGCGTGTGTGGCTCTTCCTATGACGGCGATCACGCCATGGTGTGCAAGAAGGGGGGCTTCATATGCATGAGGCATGACGAGGTAAGGGATCTCACAGCAAATATGTTGAAGGAAATCTGCCGGGATGTCATGGTAGAACCGACCCTCCTTCCATTGGGTGGTGAGATCTCCCAACATAGGACTTCAAACACATCTAACGAAGCCCGTGTGGACGTCAGTGCTCGAGGATTCTGGACGCGGGGACAGCAAGCCTTCTTCGACATCAAAATTTTTTATCCCATGGCCACATGTCACCGTAACCTAGCTCTCGATGCTGCACACAGGAGGAACGAGAACGACAAAATAAGGGCATATGGGGAGAGAATTCAAAACGTTGATCAAGGCAGCTTCACTCCTCTAGTGTTCACAACCTCTGGTGGGATGGGACCAAGTGCAAGATGTTTCTACGCCAGACTCGCGGAGGTGATCTCCGAACAGAAGCAGCAGCCCAGAAGTTATGTCACAGCCTGGATGAGATGTCGACTGTCTTTCTGTCTCCTTCGGTCGGCTTTGCTCTGCCTCAGGGGAACGAGAGCTTCTGCCCCAATTCCGACAACAGTTGCAGATATTGACTATGAGGCAACAGTCACTGAATGCCGCATAGATCTGAGGCTCAACTAATTCAACACAGGTAGGATAGCTACTTATGTATTAGGATATTTAATATTAAGGTAATAAAATGGTGGCGAAGGTGTGGCTATTGGGGGAGGCTGGAGGCCACGTTTATAAAAGTAGTAGTAGTAGTAGTAGTAATCACACGAAACAAAAAAAAATCACTGTATGTGCGGGTGTTTGCCTTGGGTAGGGGGGTGGCTTACATCTTACACCGTCCATTCACAAACAGGAAGTGCGCGTGTAGGTTGAGGTAGGAGATGGGGGGCTGGGTTGGGGTGAGTGGGGTGTGGGGGAAGGAGGGGGGGGGGAAGCAGGTGCCACCCACTCTTCATTGAGTAGCTGCTGTGGTGGTGGTGGTGGGTCATGACGTCACCAGTGCTAATCGGAGTCATTCATTGATTCTCTCATTGAGGCTGGGAGGACGTGGCGGCTGTAGTGTATAGTAGTGCGTCACTGTTTGCGTCATTGTTTGCGTCACTGAGTCTTCTGGTATATTCTGACGTATATTCTGTCTAGTGCATGACGAATATTCTGGCTAGTGCATGACGTATATTCTGACTAGTGCATGACGAATATTCTGACTAGTGCATGACGAATATTCTGCCTAGTGCATGACGAATATTCTGCCTAGTGCATGACGAATATTCTGTCTAGTGCATGACGAATATTCTGTCTAGTGCATGACGAATATTCTGTCTAGTGCATGACGTATATTCTGACTAGTGCATGACGAATATTCTGACTAGTGCATGACGAATATTCTGCCTAGTGCATGACGAATATTCTGCCTAGTGCATGACGAATATTCTGCCTAGTGCATGACGTATATTCTGTCTAGTGCATGACGAATATTCTGACTAGTGCATGACGAATATTCTGCCTAGTGCATGACGAATATTCTGCCTAGTGCATGACGAATATTCTGACTAGTGCATGACGAATATTCTGCCTAGCTGCACGTGTTCTGTCTAGTGCATGACGAATATTCTGACTAGTGCATGACGAATATTCTGCCTAGTGCATGACGAATATTCTGCCTAGTGCATGACGAATATTCTGACTAGTGCATGACGAATATTCTGCCTAGTGCATGACGAATATTCTGCCTAGTGCATGACGCATCTTCTGGCTAGTGTAAGAAATATTTGGCTTGTTCATGCTATTTCTAGCTAATATGTATTAATATATTCTAGGTCTCATTGATTCAAATTTTTTCAAGAATTATTCCCTATACCTGACACTTTGCAGGTAATAGGGGCGTAAGTGTTTAATAAATGAATAAATAAAAGTATTGTTCAGTTTTCTCTCAAAGCCACATGAAGTAAAATGAATAATGTAGTGCTAAATTGTGGGTGTTTAGGGGGGGGGGGGGAACTGCATTGCTTATAGAGACCTTGTTTTGGTTGTCATCAGGTCAGAGGTCAATGTCACTGCTGTAGGTCGAGGGGATAAAGTAAGTTAACTGATGGCCCATGGTTAAAGTTTTCGTGGGTGGTTCAGGTTTGTTGTGAGCTCTTGTGGGTGTCGTGGTGTTGAGTCAGTAGTGGATCTGATGGGTAATATACAGTACAAGGTTGTCTGGTGAATCTGTGCACTTTAGAATCATCAGGGATCTAGTGTGCTGTATGTTTTGTTTGTTAACTATTACATCATGTTTGTATGGTGACCTGTGGTGCAATGGTCAGCATGCTCGGTTCCCAAGCGAGTGGTCCCTGGTTCGATCCCCGGGAAGGGTGAAACTATGGTCAAGTTTTTTTTACGCCATTTGCCTCTGTCTACCCAGCAGTGCTTGGGAACTTGGATGTTAATCGATTTGCGGATCGTGCTCTGGGGTAATGGTTAGCCAGTGCAGTTGGCGAGTTGTCCGGTCTCCTCGGACTATTCCTTGACACTCGTTAACTTAGGGTGTGGTTGTTGTGTTGGCAACAGCTTCTACAGCTTAAACAGAATCACGCCGAGGTGGCCCTTGGTTATTGTTTGTAAATTCAACTTATTTTATTACATTGTAGAAAAAATGTTCCCTTGATCTTTAAAATTTCTATCTCTCAGTGAGTTGTTATGCCGTGGTGACAAGGGAGAAAAACAAGGGGATTAACTTTTCGCCCTTTAAGGGTTTCAACCCTTGAAGATTATAATATTGCCTTTTGAGAACGATGGTTTAACCCTTGGAGACAATGGTTACCTGACCAATTATTACCTGTCAGTCTCCCACGTTGGTAAAATAAAAATAAGAAAAGTGATGAGTCGAGTCCTTAGATTTATTCCTGCATGACATCGATCACTTGACCTCTGACCTTTGAAGATGTGAAGGAGAGGAGGAGGTCACCAAAATATTTCCGTGTAGGTGGTCGTGTAGGGAATGAACCAAGTCTCCAGATTTTTTTTATGCCGCATTAGATATCAGACAAATGACCTGTCGTTGACTATTGACCTCAGTGTTATTGGGTCACTTGTGGTCAATAAAATATCTATCTATCTATCTATCTATCAATCTATCTATCTATCTATCAATCTATCTATCTATCTATCTATCTATCCTCTTGGTTATTGTATTAAACTTGTTTGGCGAACCTGTCCGTCTAGTGTTAAGGAGGTTGAGTGATGAGAAAGAGACCATCTGGAGAAAAACTGAGGCAGCTGTTCAGTTATTGAGACACTTGAACTGACCGTCACCAGGGTAATGTTTATACTCTGGATCGCTTCATCATACAACTGTCATTACTTAACATTCATTCTTATTATCTGATCATTGTTTTGTCTCCTAGACCTGTTATTTACCCCGGGAGAGAGAGAGAGAGAGAGAGAGAGAGAGAGAGAGAGAGAGAGAGAGAGAGAGAGAGAGAGAGAGACGTTCTTTCTGCTTGTCTCTCAGTTATATACACATGGTGGCACAGTATACTTGAGGAACAGAACAATGAGAGTGTGTGAGTGACCTAACATTAATACTCAACTATTTCGCCAACATCGTCAACCGTCACTGATGATATCGTTAGTGTCATTCTTCTTCTTCTTTTTAAGGTAATTATTTTCATTGTCATTTTACCCAGAAACTGTTCATCTTCTCTTCAGTTCGCCAGTTTGTGACAAGAGACGACAAAATACGAGTGAGTGACGTGCTGGGTGGGCGGGGGTTATTACATCCGGTTTGTTTATTTGTGGAGGTGGCTGGTTCCATTCCAGGATCCTCATATCGTCTAAATAACATCTATATTTACACATCCAGGGTTGATGTTTTTACTAAAATTCTATATCATTTTCTCCAACCTTGCCTCTGCCATAACGCTGTTAAAACTGTATAACAGAGACACATGTTTACCCAAAACTAACATAAACTTTTATTAATTAACACATATTAATGGTAGTAGATTCTATCTCTCGCCATCTTGATTATATAAACCAGAACAAAACAAATGTACACACACTCAGTGAAGGCGTACAGGAAGTGTAACTATTGGGCCAGTGAGGAGACAGCTCAGTGAAACTTAACCTTCGGTACACAAGGAGTCTTCACCTCTCCAACTATGGTGTTAGGCATCCATCCATAACTGGGTCAAGGGCAGTTATCTCAGGCGTGAACCAGCAACTTTCAGGACAAGAGGTGGGCGTTGTGTATAGTACATCCGTGTGACGTGTACTGTACGGACAAACACCGGTGATTATTATTGTACACAAAACTTTGGCGATCACTTGGAGCTACACAACCATTATGTACTATTATTAAAATGTTGTTATGGCCCATGTTGTGTCTGTGTCTGTGTTGTGTCTGTGTTGTGTTGTGTCTGTGTCTGTCTGTGTTGTGTCTGTGTCTGTATCTGTGTCTGTGTTGTGTCTGTGTTGTGTCTCTGTCTGTGTTGTGTTAGTTCAGGTTGTGTCTCTGTCTGTAAGCAGTCTGTGTCTGTATCTGTGTCTGTGTTGTGTCTCTGTCTGTGTTGTGTCTGTTCAGGTTAGGTCTGTTCAGGTTGTGGGTCTGTGTCTGTGTGTTGTGTCTGTGTGTGTTCAGTCTGTGTTGTGTCTAGCATCTGTGTCTGTATCTGTCTGTGCTAGTCTGTGCTCCTGTGTGTTGTGTCTGTGTCTATGTCTGTGTTGTGTCTGTGTTAGGTCTCTGTCTGTGTTGTGTGTCTCTGTCTGTCTGTGTTGTGTCTCTGTCTGGGGTTGTGTCTCTGTCCGTGTTAGGGTTCTGTCTGTGTTATGGGTTCTGTCTGTGTTGTGTCTCTGTCTGTGTGCTTGTGTCTGTGTTGTGTCTCGTCTGTGTTGTGTCTGTGTTGTGTCTCTGTCTGTGTTGTGTCTGTGTTTGTGCCCAGGCTAGGTCTTCCAATCTGTGTTGTGTCTCTGTCTGTCTGTAAGTAGTCTCTCGGTCTGTCTCTGTCTGTGTTGTGTCTTGTGTTAGGCCCTGTTCGTGTTGTGCCCCTGTCTGTGTTGTGTCTCTGTCTGTGTTAGTCTCTGTCTGTCTGGGTTGTGTCTCTGTCTGTGTTGTGTCTCTGTCTGTAAGCAGGTCTCTGTCTGTCTGTGCTAGGGGTCTCTGTCTGTCCACAGGTTGTGTCTCTGTCTGTGGTGTTGTGTCTCTATCTGTGCTAGGTCTCTGTCTGTGTTGTGTCTCTGTCTGTGTTGTGTCTCTGTCTGTGTTGTGTCTCTGTCTGTGTTGTGTCTCTGTCTGTGTTGTGTCTCTGTCTGTGTTAGGCCCTGTCTGTGTTGTGTCTCTGTCTGTGTTGTGTGCCCTGTTCAATCTGTGTGTTGTGTCTCTGTCTGTGTTGTGTCTCTGTCTGTGTTGTGTCTCTGTCTGTGTTGTGTCTCTGTCTTTGTGTTGTGTCTCTGTCTGTGTTGTGTCTCTGTCTGTGTTGTGCCCCTGTTCGTTGTGTCTCTGTCTGTGTTGTGGTTCTGTCTGTGTTGTGTCTCTGTCTGTGTTGTGTCTCTTGTCTGTGTGTTGTGTCTCTGTCTGTGTTGTGTCTCTCTCTGTCTGTGTTGTAAGCCCTGCCTGTGTTGTGTCTCTGTCTGTGTTGTGGTCTCTGTCTGTGTTGTGGCCCTGTCTGTGTTAAGGGCTCCCCTGTCTGTGTTGTGTCTCTCTGTCTGTAAGCAGTCTCTGTCTGTGTTGTGTCTCTTGTCTGTGTTGTGTCTCTGTCTGTGTTGTGTCTCTGTCTGTCTCAGGTTAGTTCTGTCTGTGTTGTGTCTCTGTCTGTGTTGTAGTCTCTGTCTGTGTTGTGTCTGTACAGGTCTCTGTCTGTGTTAGTCTGTGTTGTGTCTCTGCCCTGTGTTGTGTCTCTGTCTGTGTTGTGTCTCTGTCTGTGTTGTGTCTCTGTCTGTGTTGTGTCTCTGTCTGTGTTGTGTCCTCGGTCTGTGTTGTGTCTCTGTCTGTCTGTGTTGTGTCTTCATCTGTGTTGTGTCTCTGTCTGTAAGCAGGTCTCTGTCTGTGTTGTGTCTCTGTCTGTGTTGTGTCTCTGTCTGTGTTGTGCCCCCTGTCTGTTCGTGTTGTGTTCAGGTCTGTCTGTGTCTTTGTAAGCAGGTCTCTGTCTGTGTTGTGTCTCTGTCTGTGTTATGTCTGTGTTGTGTCTCTGTCTGTAAGCAGGTCTCTGTCTGTGTTGTGTCTCTTGTCTGTTGTGTCTCTGTCTTGTACAGGTCTCTGTCTTGTCTGTGTTGTGTCTGTGTCTGGTCTGTGTCTGTGTTGTGCCCTGTCCAGGTTGTGTCTGTATTGTGTCTGTGTCTGTGTTTGTGTGTCTCTGTCAGGTTGTGTCTCTGTCTGTAAGCAGGGTTCTGTCTGTGTTGCGGGGTCTTGTGTTGTGTCTCTGTCTGTGTTGTGTCTCTCTTGTCTGTACAGTCTCTGTCTGTGTTTGTGTCTGTGTTGTGGTCTCTGTCTGTGTTGTGTCTGTGTTGGTGTCTCTGTCTGTGTTGTGTCTCTGTCTGTGTTATGTCTCTCTGTCTGTGTTGTGTCTCCTGTCTGTGTTGGTGTCTCTGTCTGTAAGCAACTGTGTTGTGTCTCTGCCCCAGCCAGGTCTGTGTTGTGTCTCTGTCTGTGTTGTGTCTGGTGTTGTGCCTGTAGCTAGGTCTCTGTCTAAAGTTGTGTCTCCACCAGGTTGTGTCTCTGTCTGTCTGTAAGCAGGTCTCTGTCTGTTGTGTCTCTGTCTGTCTCAGCAGGGGTCTCTGTCTGTGCTAGGTCTCTGTCTGTGTTGTGTCTCTTGTCTGTGTTGGTGCCCTGCCTGTCTGTGTTGTGTCTCTGTCTGTGTTTAAAGGTCTCTGTCTGTCTGTGTTGTGTCTCTGTCTGTGTTGTGTCTCTGTCTGTCTGTGTTGTGTCTCTCTGTCTGTGTTGTGTCTCTGTCTGTGTTGTGTCTCTGTCTGTGTTGGTGGTCTCTGTCTGTGTTGTGTCTCTCTGTCTGTCTGTGTTAGTCTCTGTCTGTGTTGTGTCTCTCTGTCTGTGTTGTGTCTCTGTCTGTGTTGTGTCTCTGTCTGTGTTGTCTCTGTCTGTCTGTGTTGTGTCTCTGTCCTGTGTTGTGTCTCTGTCAGGGTTGTGTCTCTCTGTCTGTGTTGTGTCTCTGTCTGTGTTGTGTCTCTGTCTGTAAGTAGGTTCTGTCTGTCGTGTTGTGTCTGTGTCTATGTCTGTGTTAGGTCTGTGTTGTGTCTCTGTCTGTGTTGTGTCCTGTCTGTCTGTGTTGTGTCTCTGTCTGTGTTGTGTCTCTGTCTGTGTTGTGTCTCTGTCTGTGCTTGTGTCTCTGTCTGTCTGTGGTTGTGTCTCTGTCTGTGTTGTGTCTCTGTCTGTGTTGTGTCTCTGTCTGTGTTGTGTCTCTGTCTGTTCTGTAAGCAGGGGTTCAGGTCTGTCTGTGTCTGTGTTGTGTCTTGTGGTTGGTGTCTGTGTTGTGTCTGTATCTGTGTCTGTATCTGCCTGTGTTGTGTCTGTGTCTGTGTGTTGTGTCTGTGTCTATGTCTGTGTTGTGTCTGTGTTGTGTCTCTGTCTGTAAGCTAGGTCTCTCTGTCTGTCTGTGTTAGGCCCTGTCTGTGTTAGTCTCTGTCTGTGTGTCTCTGTCTGTGTTGTGTCTCTGTCTGTGTTGTGTCTGTCTCAAAGCAGGGGTTCAGTGTTGTGTTCTGTTCAGGTGCTAGGTCTGTGTTAGTCTCTGTCTGTGCCAGGTCTCTGTCTGTCTGTGGCCAGGTCTCTGTTCAGGTTAGGTCTCTCTGTCTGTACAGGCCCTGTCTGTAAGCTTGTGTCTCTGTCTGTAAGCAGGTTCCCCCTGTCTGTGTTGTGTCTCTGTCTGTGCTTGTGTCTCTGTCTGTGTTGGTGGGTCTCTCTGTCTGTGTTGTGTCTCTGTCTGTGTTGTGTCTCTGTCTGTAAGCAGGTCTCTGTCTGTGTTGTGTCTCTGTCTGTGTTGTGTCTCTGTCTGTGTTGTGTCTCTGTCGTGCTGTGTCTGTGTTTGTGTCTCTGTCTGTGTTGTGTCTGTGTTGTGTCTCTGTCTGTGTTGGTGGGTTCCCTGTCTGTCTGTGTTGTGGCCCCTGTCTTGTGTTGTGTCTCTGTCTGTGTTGTGTCTCTGTCTGTCTGTGTTGTGTCTCTGTCTGTGTTGTGTCTCTGTCTGTGTTGTGTCTCTGTTCCTGCTAGGTCTCTGTCTGTGTTGGGGTTCTGTCTGTGTTGTGTCTCTTGTCTGTAAGCAGGTCTCTGTCTGTGTTGTGTCCCCTGTCTGTCTGTGTTGTGTCTCTGTCTGTGTTGTGTCTCTTGTCTGTGTTTGTGTCTCTGTCTGTCTGTGGCTAGGTTCAGGTCTGTGTTGTGTCTGTGTTGTGTCTCTGTCTGTGTTGTGTCTCTGTCTGTCTGTGTTGTATGTCCTCTGTCTGTGTTGTGTCTCTGTCTGTGTTGTGTCTCTGTCTGTGTTGTGTCTCTGTCTGTCTGTGTTGTGTCTCTGTCTGTGTTGTGTCTCTCTTGTCTGTACAGGTCTCTGTCTGTGTTAGCCCTGTCTGTCTGTGTTGTGTCTCTGTCTGTGTTGTGTCTCTTGTCTGTGTTGTGTCTCTGTCTGTGTTGTGTCTCTGTCTGTCTGTGTTGTGTCTGTGTCTGTGTTGTGTCTGTGTTAAAGCCCTGTCTGTGTTGTGGCCCTGTTCGGTTCAGGTTGTGCCCTGTCTGTGTTGTGTCCTTGTCTGTGTTGTGTCTCTGTCTGTGTTGTGTCTCTGTCTGTCTTCAGGTTGTGTCTCTGTCTGTGTTGTGTCCTTGTCTGTGTTGTGTCCTGGTCTGTAAGCAGGTCTCTGTCTGCTCAAAGTGTGCCCACAGGCTCGTCTGTGTCTGTGTTAGGTCTTTCAGGTTGTGTCTGTGTTGTGGGTCTTATCTGTGTCTGCATCTGTCTGTGTTGTGTCTGTGTCTGTGTGTTGTGTCTGTGTCTATGTCTGTGTTGTGTCTGTGTTGTGTCTCTGTCTGTGCTGCCTCTGTCTGTCTGTGCGTTGTGTCTTTGTCTGTGCTTTTTTTTGTGTCTCTTGTCTGTGTTGTGTCTTGTCTGTGTTGTGTCTCTGTCTGTGTTGTGCCCCGTCTGTGTTGTGGCCCCTGTCTGTGTTGTGTCTCTGTTCAGGTTAAAGCCCTGTCTGTGTTTCAGGTTCTGTCTGTGCTAGTCTCTGTCTGTGTTGTGTCTCTGTCTGTGTTGTGTCTCTGTCTGTGTTGTGTCTAGGTTGTGCCTGTGTTGTGTCTCTGTCTGTGTTGTGTCTCTGTCTGTCTGTGTTGTGTCTCTGTCTGTGTTTTTTCAGGTCTCTGTCTGTGTTGTGTCTCTGTCTGTGTTGTGTCCCTCTGTCTGTGTTGTTCCCCTGTCTGTCTGTGTTGTGTCTGTGTCTGTACAGGTCTGTAAGGTTGTGTCCTCTGTCTGTACAGGTTCCCCCAATTGTCTGTGTTGTGTCTCTGTCTGTGTTGTGTCTCTGTCTGTGCTTGTGTCTCTGTCTGTGTTGTGTCTCTGTCTGTCTGTGTTGTGTCTCTGTCTGTGTTGTGTCTCTGTCTGTGTTGTGTCTCTGTCTGTGCCAGGTTCTGTCTGTCTGCAGCAGGTCTGTGTCTGTCTGTGTCTGTGCTAGGTCTGTGTTGTGTCTGTATCTGTGTCTGTATCTGTCTGTGTTGTGTCTGTGTCTGTGTGGCCAGGCCCTGTGTCTATGTCTCAGGGGTTGTAGTCTCTGTCTGTGTTGTGTCTCTTGTCTGTGGTTGTGTCTCTGTTCAGTTAGTCTCTGTCTGTGTTGTGTCTCTCTCTTGTCTGTGTTGTGTCTCTGTTCAGGTTGTGTCTCTGTCTGTGTTGTGTCTCTGTCTGTGGTGTGTGTCTCTGTCTGTGTTGTGTCTCTGTCTATGTTGTGTCTGTGTTGTAACTCTGTCTGTGTTGTGTCTGTGTTGTGTCTCTGTCTGTGTTGTGTCTCTGTCTGTCTGTGTTGTGTCTCTGTCTGTGCCAGGTCTCTGTCTTGTGTTGTGTCTCTGTCTGTGTTAAAGTCCCTGGTCTGTGTTGTGTCTCTGTCTGTGTTAGGTTCTGTCTGTGTTGTATCTCTGTCTGTAAGCAGGTCTCTGTCTGTGTTGTGTCTCTGTCTGTCTGTGTTGGTGTGTCTGTGTCTGTGTTAGTCTCTGTCTGTGTTGTGTCTCTTGGCCTTGTGTTGTGTCTCTGTTCAGCAGTTCTGTCTGTCTGTGTTGTGTCTCTGTCTGTGTTGTGTCTCTGTCTGTGTTGTGTCTCTCTGTTTGTGTTTGTGTCTCTGTCTGTTGTGTCTCTGTCTGTGCTGTCTGTGTCTGTATCTGTGTCTGTGTTGTGTCTCTGTCTGTGTTGTGTCTGTCTGGTTGTGTCTGTTCTGGTTGTGTCTGTGTCTGTGTGTTGTGTCTGTGTGTGTGTCTGTGTTGTGTCTGTATCTGTGTCTGTATCTGTCTGTGTGTCTGTGTCTGTGTGTTGTGTCTGTGTCTATGTCTGTGTTGTGTCTGTTGTGTCTCTGTCTCTGTCTGTTTTGTGTCTGTTTGTGTCTGTCTGTGTTGTGTCTGTGTCTGTATGTGTCTGTGTTGTGTCTGTGTTTGTGTCTCTGTCTGTGTTGTGTCTCTGTCTGTCTGTGTTGTGTCTCTGCTGCTTGTGTCTGTGTTGTGTCTCTGTCTGTGTTGTGTCTCTGTCTGTCTGTGTTGTGTCTCTGTCTTGGTTCTGTCTGTGTTGTGTCTCTGTCTGTGTTGTGTCTCTGTCTGTGTTGTGTCTCTGTCTGTGTGTTGTGTCTCTGTCTGTCTGTGTTCGTGTTGTGTCTCTGCTGTGTTGTGTCTCTGTCTGTGTTGTGTCTCTGTCTGTGTTGTGTCTCTGTCTGTGTTGTGTCTCTGTCTGTCTGTGTTGTGTCTCTGTCTGTGTTGTGTCTCTGTCTGTGTTGTGTCTCTGTCTGTGTGTGTCCTCTGTCTGTCTGTGTTGTGTCTCTGTCTGTCTGTTTGTGTCTCTGTCTGTGTTGTGTCTCTGTGTTGTGTCTCTGTCTGTGTGTTGTGTCTGTGTTCTGTCTGTCTGTGTTGTGTCTCTGTCTGTGTTGTGTGTATTGTGTCTCTGTCTGTGTTGTGTCTCTGTCTGTGTTGTGTCTCTGTCTGTCTGTGTTGTGTCTCTGTCTGTGTTGTGTCTCTGTCTGTGTCTCTGTCTGTGTTGTGTCTCTGTGTCTGTGTTTATTGTCTCTGTCTGTGTTGTGTCTGTCTGTGTTGTGTCTCTGTCTGTGTTGTGTCTCTGTCTGTGTTTGTGT
>NW_024747997.1:57500-67248 GCF_018991925.1 Homarus americanus | reverse complement strand
AGTTTATATACTTCCCAAAAAATACTGTAGATATTTATAGACATACGCCAATACGCAACAACTTGGATATGATAATGTTAGAAGATTATATATGGTATCAACCTTAGGTATAAGAGCCCTCAAGGAGCAGCAGCTGGCCTCACAGCACCAGCTCCCCCACCCACCCAGTCTCTTTGTCCTCACACACTTTTTTAAAACATATAAAAATCCCAAAAATTAATGGATTAAATATCATAACTGTTTTTCATTAATATATGTTACAATTATCTTTACTTACATTGTTGTTCAAGTATATGACTATGACAACTTTCATTAATAAATAGAATTAAAAAAATTAAGATATAAGTTTTATGGTGAATGGTTGTCCTTCGGTAACGTTACGCCTGTGTTCCTTTGTACAGTTTGGGGAGCGGTTGTGGCTTATCTTACTGAGGATATCTTAGGCTTAAGACATGTGACTGTAACTCTCTCTCTCTCTTATGGTCATATAATTAAAGGGTAAAAAAGTGACCTCGAAAATGATAATGACAGACTGTAACAAGTTCAGCTCATGCTTCGTATACAAATGTTCATCTCATGCATATAGCGAGAAAAAGTGACCCCGACCCTGGAAAAAACTGACTAATCCTGTCTTAGAAAATAATGAGTGAATTCGGGTGTGGGTTGTTGGGCTGGGTGTGTGTGGTGTGGTGTGGAGCCAGCCAGGTGTTTCGTCTGGGATACTGTAGTGTACAGCGACCTTGGCGGCCACTCAGACCCGCGCGTCTCCGGGACCTTCAGTGTCTACTAAGATTGTCTGCCCCGACGCTGGTGCGCCGCGCCCCGGGGTCTGTCTCCTTGAGGGGCTCTCCTCATTCACTGCCACTACCTGTGACTCATAGTTGCAGCCAGGTCCTACTGTCTGACACACGCCCTGCCAGGTCCTACTGTCTGACACACGCCCCCAGGTCCTACTGTCTGACACACGCCCTGCCAGGTCCTACTGTCTGACACACGCCCCCAGGTCCTACTGTCTGACACACGCCCTGCCAGCCTGCTGTCTGACACACGCCCAGGTCCCACTGTCTGACACACGCCCTGCCAGGTCCTACTGTCTGACACACCCCCCTGCCAGGTCCTGCTGTCTGACACACACGCCCCCAGGTCCCACTGTCTGACACACGCCCTGCCAGGTCCTACTGTCCGACACACGCCCCCTGCCAGGTCCTACTGTCTGACACACGCCCTGCCAGGTCCTCCTGTCTGACACACGCCCTGCCAGGTCCCACTGTCTGACACACGCCCTGCCAGGTCCCACACGCCCTGCCAGTCCTGTCTGACACACGCCCCTGGTCCTACTGTTCACACACGCCCTGCCAGGTCCTGCTGTCTGACAACGCCCTGCCAGTCCTACTGTCTGACACACGCCCTGCCCCTTCACACACGTCTGCTGGCATCCTGCACCTGTCCTGCCACACACGCCCTGCCAGGTCCTACTGTCCACACGCCCTGCCAGTCTGAGTCCTGCTGCCCACACACGCCCTGCCAAGTCCTACTGTCTGACACACGCCCTGCCAGGTCCTACTGTCTGACACACGCCCCACAGGTCCTACTGTCAGACACGCCCTGCTGTTTGCCTGGACACACTGCCAGGTCCACATGTCTGACACACGCCCCAGTCCTACTGTCTGGACACAGCCAGGTCCAACCTGCCTGACACACGCCCTCAGGTCCTACTGTTCACACACGCCCTGCCAGGTCCCGCACGCCCTGCCAGGTCCCACTGTCTGACACACGCCCTGAGGCCCCACTGTCCGACACACGCCTGCAGACCAAGGCCCTACCGCCTAGGGTCTGCAATATTTCTGACACACGCCCACAGGTCCAACTGCCGACAGCCACGCCCTGCCAGTCTTAACTGCCACACGCCCTGCCAGGTCCTGCTGTCTAACACACGCCCTGCCAGGTCCTAGACTGTCCACACACGCCCTGCCAGGTCCATTGTCTGACACACGCCCTGTTGATGGTCCACTGTCTGACACACGCCCTGCCAGGTCCCACACTGTCTGACACACGCCCTGCCAGGTCCAACTGTCTGACACCTGCCCCCACCACACCCTGCCAGGTCCACTGTCTCACACACGCCCTGCGCCCTGTCTACACACGCCCCAGGTCCTACTGCCTCACACACGCCCTGCCAGGTCCTACTGTCTGACACACGCCCTGCCAGGTCCTGCCGTCTGCACACACACGCCCTGCCAGGTCCTCACTGCTCACACACACGCCCTGTAGGTCCTACTGTCTGACAACACGCCCTGCCAGGTCCTCTACTGTCTGACACACGCCCCAGTTCTGTCTGCACACGCCCCACAGGTCCCACTGTCTGAACTGCACACGCCCTGCCAGGTCCCACGTCCACACACGCCCTGCCAGGTCCTGCTGTCTGACACACGCCCTGCCAGGTCCTACTGCACGCCCCAGGTCTCCAGTCGACACACGCCCTGCACCCAGGTCCCACTGTCTGACACACACGCCCTGCCAGGTCCCACTGTCTGACACACGCCCCCAGTCCCGCTGCCACACACGCCCTGCCAGGTCCTACTGTTGACACACCCCCGCCAGGTCCCACACACCCCCCCATCGTCGACACACGCCCTGCCAGGTCCCACTGTCACGACGCCCTGCCAGGTCCCACTGTCTGACACACGCCCTGCCAGGTCCCACTGTTCGACAGCCCCAGTCCCAGCTGTCTGACACACGCCCCAGGTCCTGTCTCGACACACGCCCTGCCAGGTCCCACTGTCTGACACACGCCCTGCCAGGTCCTGTCACACCTGCCAGTCACACGCCCCTGCCAGTCCTACTGTCTCACACGCCCTGCCAGGTCCTACTGTCTGACACGCCCCCAGGTCCTGCTGTCTGACAACGCCCTGCCAGGTCCCTCTGACACACGCCCCTGCCAGGTCCCTCCAGCCTGACACACGCCCTGCCAGGTCCTGCTGTCTGACACACGCCCTGCCAGGTCCTACTGTCTGAACACGCCCCTGCCAGGTCCCACTGTCTGACACACACGCCCTGCCAGGTCCTACTGTCTGAACACGCCCTGCGGTCCTACTGTCTGACACAGCCCTGCCAGGTCCTACTGTCTGACACACGCCCTGCCAGGTCCTACTGTCTGACACACGCCTGCCAGGTCCCACACTGTCTGACACACACGCCCTGCCAGGTCCTGCTGTCCGACACACGCCCCTGCCAGGTCCTACTGTCTGACACACGGCCCAGGGTCCTACTGTCTGACAACGCCCTGCCAGGTCCTACTGTCTGACACACGCCCTGCAGGTCCTACTGTCTGACACACGCCCTGCCAGGTCCTGTCTGACACACGCCCTGCCAGGTCCTACTGTCTGACACACGCCCTGCCAGGTCCCACTGTCTGACACACGCCCCTGCCAGGTCCTACTGTCTGACACACGCCCTGCCAGGTCCTACTGTCTGACACACGCCTGCCACGGTCCTACGCTGACACACGCCCTGCCAGGTCCTACTGTCTGACACACGCCCTGCCAGGTCCTACTGTCTGACACACCCTGCCAGGTCTCTTCTGACACGCCCTGCCAGGTCCTACTGTCTGACACGCCCCTGCCAGGTCCTACTGTCTGACACACGCCCTGCCAGGTCCTACTGTCTGACACACGCCCTGCCAGGTCCTGTCCGACACACGCCCTGCATCCTACTGTCTGACACACGCCCCCAGGCCCTACTGTCTGACACACGCCCTGCCAGGTCCCCACTGTCTGACACACACACCCCACAGGTCCCCACTGTCTGAACACACGCCCCCATGAACTGCACTGTCTGACACACGCCCTGCCAGGTCCTACTGTCTGCAACACACGCCCCTGCCAGGTCCTACTGTCTATCACACGCCCTGCCAGGTCCTACTGTCTGACACACGCCCCTGCCAGTAGCATGTTTACCTCCACACCACACTACCACACCACACACACACACACCACTGCACCACCACACCACACCACACCACACCACCACACCACACCACCACACCACACCACACACCACACTACACACACACCACACACCACACCACACACCACACCACACCACCACACACACCACCACACACACCACACCACACCTCACCACACCACATACCACCCACCACACCCCACTCCCACACCCACACACAACCACACCACACCACCACACCACACCACACACCACACCACTGCACCACACCACACACCACACCATCACACTCCACACTCACCACACCTCACTACCACACCACACCACCACACCTCACTACCACACCAACCACCACCACCAACTACTACACCACACCACACCTCACTACCACACCACACCACCATACCACACCACCACCACTCCCCCACTCACCACACCACCCCACCACCCACACACACAACCACACCACACACCACCACACCACACTACCACATCACACCACCACACCACACCACCACACCACACCCACACATCCACACCACCACACCCCACCATTCCACCACACCACCACACCACACCACCACACCCTCACCACCACACCACACCACTAACCCACACCACCCCCACCACACCCCACACCACCACACCACACCACCACACCACCACACACCACCACACCACACCACCACACCACACCACCACACCACCACACCACACCACCACACCACACCACCACACCACACCACCACACCCCACCACACACCACACACACCACCACACACCACCACCACCAACCTCACCACCACACCACACTACTACACACACACACACACACCACACTACCACACCACACCACACCTCACTACCACACCTCACCAACTACTACCACACACACACACCACACTACTATCCACACTACACACACACCACACTACCACACCTCACTACCACACACACTACACCACCACCACAACCTACCACACACCACACACCACCACCCACCACACCACCACACACACCTCCTACACACCCCTCCCACCCACACCTACTACACCACACACCACACACACACACACACACACACACACACCACACCACACCACACACCTCCTCTACACCACACACACCTCCTACACACTACACCACCACCACTACACCCCACACCTCACTACCACACACATACTACCACACCACCACTACCACCTCACACACCACCACCTCACCACACACCACCTCCTCTCCCACCACACCACACTACTACACCCCCACCCCACCACAACACACCACACACACCTCACACACACCACACCCCACACACCCCTCACCTACCACACCACCACCTACCACACCACACTACACCACACTACACACACCACCACACTACACACCACACTACCACACCTCCTACCACACCACACACCACACTACTACTCACACACTACCCGTCACTACCACACCTCACTACCACACCAACAATACCAGCGTCATTTGCACAATAAAAAGGGGACACATTAAAACCTTTTGTGCAGAAGTTGACTCGTTTTTGCTGTGTTTATTTTACGACAGTAACCTGGATGAGTGAAAGCTCTCTCACTCACTCACTCACTCACTCACTGCTGATACAAAAAACACCCCTGAAATCTGCTTTATGTAAATTTTGTTTTTGTTTTGTTACAGTAGAATGATTAGATAGCATTACTTACTAACTCACTGACGGAGAAAACATTGCTGACTAAACTAACCTCTCCTAACCTACTCAGACGTGGCTAATAATCCCTTCCGGTTCTTTTTTCTTATCTTTCTTATCTTCAGTGATCTCATGACCTACTGGACTACTACATTGTTCGTTAATAAATAAAACCGATCTGGTGAGTTAGTGAACAACTATGACTCTCACATAGTGCCAACAGGAGAGAGGGGGCAGGAGTAAGGGAGGGAAGTGGGTACAGTGTCAGGGAGAGGAGGAGGGAGGTGGTTATAGGGTCAGGGAGAGGGAGGAAGGGATGGATGGAGGTGGTTATAGTGTCAGGGAGGAGGTGGTTATAGGAGTCAGGGAGGAGGTGGTTATCAGGTCAGGAAGGAGGAGGGAGGAGGATGTGATTAAAGGGTCAGGAGGAGGAGGAGGTTTTGTGTCAGGAGGAGGTGGTTTAACGTCAGAGAGGGCGGGAGGAGGGAGGTGGTTTTGTGTCGGGGAGGAGGAGGAGGTAGTTTTAACGTCTGGGAGAGGTATGAGGTCATTGACAAGAATGTGTGGTGTGTGTGTGTGTATATATGTGTAATCCTAAAATGTAATTGGTGCACCAGCTACCTAACCTAACGTGGCTAATTGTTTGGTTAGGTTAAGTTAACTGGCGATTATGAGAAATTTCTGAACATTTTAGGGATCACAGGAAATCCCTAGCTACATAGATTTCCTGCAACACACACACACACACACACACACACACACACACACACACACACACACACACACACACAGAGGTAGTCTTTAGTTCTTGCGCTGCATCAGGTGACACTTTTGATATTTGTTAAATAAGTCTGAGAACAGTATTTTTTTTTGAATCTTGCAAGACTTCTATTATGTAAACCGGTCATACTGAATTTAAACGTCAGCAGCTAGTGGGTTACTCCACCACCTTGACAGGTTGCTAGTCCACCCAAGGGTTGTATTACCGTCATTCAGCAGCTAGTAGCTTACTTTACCATGATGCAATGAATTGATTTATTGGTCACCATCCCTGACCACGGCCCCAAGATTTCTATCCGGTTTAGTTTTGTTGCTTCATATAATCCAGAACCATCCATCACTCGACGCGACGCCTTGCTATGCTGTCCAGTCATTCACGCACATGGCTGACTGTTGCCTCCTCCTCCTCATCACTCCTAATGTCTTCCTCCTCATCACTCCTAATGTCTTCCTCCTCATCACTCCTAATGTCTTCCTCCTCATCACTCTAATGTCTTCCTCCTCCTCACTCTAATGTCTTCCTCCTCATCACTCCTAATGTCTTCCTCCTCATCACTCTAATGTCTTCCTCCTCATCACTCCCTAATGTCTTCCTCCTCATCACTCTAACGTCTTCCTCCTCATCCTCTAATGTCTTCCTCCTCATCACTCCCTAATGTCTTCCTCCTCATCACTCTAATGTCTTCTCCTCATCACTCTAATGTCTTCCTCCTCATCACTCTAACGTCTTCCTCCTCATCACTCTAATGTCTTCCTCCTCATCACTCCCTAATGTCTTCCTCCTCATCCTCTAATGTCTTCCTCCCTCATCACTCTAATGTCTTCCTCCTCATCACTCTAATGTCTTCTCCTCATCACCTCCTAATGTCTTCCTCTCATCACTCTAATGTCTTCCTCCCTCATCACTCCTAATATCCTCCTCATCACTCTAATGTCTTCTCCTCATATCCAATGTCCTCCTCCTCACTCTAATGTCTTCCTCCCTCATCACTCTAATTCTTCCTCCTCATCACTCTAATGTCTTCCTCCTCATCACTCTAATGTCTTCCTCCTCATCACTCTAATGTCTTCCTCCTCATCACTCCCTAATGTCTCCTCCTCATCACTCTAACGTCTTCCTCCCTCATCACTCTAACGTCTTCCCCCTCATCACTCTAATGTCTTCCTCCTCATCACTCTAATGTCTTCCTCCCTCATCACTCTAACGTCTTCCTCCTCATCACTCTAATGTCTTCCTCCTCATCACTCTAATATTCTACCTCCTCATCACTCTAATGTCTTCCCTCCATCTAACGTCTTCCTCCTCCTTCCTCCTAACTCCTCCTCATCCTCCTAATGTCTTCCTCCTCCTCATCACTCTAACGTCTTCCTCCTCATCACTCTAATGTCTTCCTCCTCATCACTCCTAATGTCTTCCTCCTCTTCATCTCCATCTTCCCTCTCATCACTCCTAATGTCTTCCTCCTCATCACTCTAATGTTCCTCCTCATCACTCTAATGTCTTCTCCTCATCACTCCCTAATGTCTTCCTCCTCATCACTCCCTAATGTCTTCCTCCTCATCACTCCCTAACGTCTTCCTCCTCATCACTCTAATGTCTTCCTCTCATCACTCTAATGTCTTCCTCTATCACTCTAATGTCTTCCTCCCTCATCACTCTAACGTCTTCCTCCTCATCACTCCCTAATATCTTCCTCCTCATCACTCTAATGTCTTCCTCCTCATCACTCCTAATGTCTTCCTCCTCATCACTCCTAATATCTTCCTCCTCATCACTCTAATGTCTACTCCATCCTCCCTAATGTCTTCCTCCTCATCACTCCTAACGTCTTCCTCCTCATCACTCCTAATGTCTTCCTCCTCATCACTCCTAACGTCTTCCTCCTCATCACTCCTAATGTCTTCCTCCTCATCACTCCTAACGTCTTCCTCCTCATCACTCCTAATGTCTTCCTTCACACCATCTTTCCATCTCCTCCTTGGTTCTTCCTCTCCTGTTCTGCCTTATACACTCGGTCTCATTCTCACGTTAGTAAACATTGATCTGCTCTCTGGTTCACAAGTCCTTCGATTTCACATCTTCTTGTTTCTTTGTTTTATTCTTCTTGTCTTCATCTTGTTCACTTATTGCCTCTACGTCTATTTATGTCGATTATAATTCGTGTTTTCTTTTATTCTTTCATTTAGCGTTTCAGGTTCATTCCCACTTTTTTATATCTTTATCTTTGTTCCCCTTTGATTTGGCTGTTCACCTGCTCAATAGACATCTCTTTCTTTCTTTCTTTCTTTCTTTCTTTCTTTCTTTCTTTCTTTCTCTCTGTTACTCTGGGATTTAATTGATCATTCAGTGTTCCATTGGCTGAGACACATCCAGTAACTATCGGTAGTTCAAACACCTCATTCCCCTCACCTTTATCTCCCTACTCCAGTTCATTATCTTTCTCCCTGTGTCTTCCTTCTCCTCGTGTTTTAATTTTGTTTTATTTACATTCACTATTTAACTCTCATCTGGTGCATTTATTTTCAAACTTATAAATTAAACATTGGTAAATTTTTCTTAAGGTTGGTCACTAATAGTTGTGTGTGTGTGTGTTGTGTGTGTGTGTGTGTGTGTGTGTGTGTGTGTGTGTGTGTGTGTGTGTGTGTGTGCTTACATCCATAAATGCCTCTTCTCTCTCTCCAGTATTTCAGAAAGTTTTCCTTCATATTTGTTTATGCAAGAACTTAATCCACATTATCTTCCTCTTCTCAATTATCCCACACACACACACACACACACACACATTATTTGTTCACTAACCTCAATTATTACCTTAACTTGCTTGTCCTTGGTATATAACTCGGCAAACTTATACCACTATACGTTTTACCTTCTTTCTTGTTTAATTTTTCTTTATAAACCTGTTGTCTTCTCTTCCTCTTCACTCAGTTTATTCCCTCTTTCAATTCTCCAACTCTTATCATAAGCCTGTATGTCTCAATAATGATAACAACAATAATAGTGATATGCAACAATAATAGTGATAATAGCAACAATAATAGTGATAATAGCAACAACAATAGTGATAATAGCAACAATAATAGTGATAATAGCAACAATAATAGTGATAATAGCAACAATAATAAAATAATAATCATATTTCTACCAACAATAAAAATAATAATGTAAATATTATATATAGTTAGAATAAATAATGTTGAAGGTATTCGGAAGTGTTTTGTCTGCCTCAGTATGATTCGTACCCAGGGAGGTGACTCACAGACACACATTCACACATTCCATCCTTGAGTACAGATGGGTACGTCTTCTGCTGG
>NW_024747997.1:30000-52500 GCF_018991925.1 Homarus americanus | reverse complement strand
GTCCCTCCACCTATCACACTTGGCTCTCACTGACGATTAACTCTCTCCCTCCCTAGACTGTATTCCTTGCATCTTGACTTATGGCAATTAAACCTGTCAACCTGTCCAGCCAGACTTAACTATGGATTTGACCGGCTGTAGCTTCTCTGTACAGACCTGTGATGACTGATGGTGATCCTGGTGTAGGTCATTCAGTGAGTGGTGCTTTTTATGTTCCTCCTATTCCTATAACACCATCTATCCACCAGTCAATATCTCCCACACACCATCTATCCACCAACCAATATCTCCCACACACCATCTATCCACCAAGCAACATCCTCCCACACACCATCTATCCACCATCCAACATCCTCCCACACACCATCTATCCACCAAGCAACATCCTCCCGCACACCATCTATCCACCAAGCAACATCCTCCCACACACCATCTATCCACCATCCAACATCCTCCGACACACCATCTATCCACCATCCAACATCCTCCCACACCATCTATCCACCATCATCCTCCCACACCATCTATCCACCATCAACATCCTCCCATCTATCCACCAAGCAACATCTCCCACACCATCTATCCACCAAGCAACATCCTCCCACACACCATCTATCCACCAAGCAACATCCTCCCACCATCCTCCACCATCAACATCCTCCCACACACCATCTATCCACCAAGCAACATCCTCCCACACACCATCTATCCACCATCAACATCCTCCCACCATCTATCACCAAGCAAAATCCTCCCACACACCATCTATCGACCAACAACATCCTCCCACACACCATCAATCCACCATCCAACATCATCCCACCATCTATCCACCATCTCAACATCCTCCCACACACCATCCTATCCACCAAGCAACATCTCCCCACACACCATCTATCAACTAGCAACATCCTCCCACCATCTATCCACCATCCAACATCCTCCCACACCATCTATCCACCATCATCCTCCACTCTCTCTCTCTCACCTCCTCATTTATCACTCTCCTCTTATATTATTATCCCTCGCCAACACACCTCTCCAATATCCTCTGTCTGTCTGTTTATTCTCCTGGCGTTATCTTCACCGTGATTGACCTCATATAACCTTACCTGCCACCAGTATTGCAAGAGAGAGAGACCCGTCCATATGACAAGTTTTTCACCTTCTACCGTTGAGGTGTTAGAATGCACCATCACTCCACTGTCGGACCAAAGCCATGAAGACGACAGTACAGGTTCATTAGTTTAATGGACCGCTACAAAATGATATTCTATCCATTTTGTAGAGATATTAGCAGTGTGATTGTCTCCACCTTCCTACCACGCAACCATATCGGTGTGCCTTAGTTTGCCGGATAATATTGTTATCTCGAGTTTGTTGTAGTAATTTGCTCTCTCCTCTCTCTCTCTCTCTCTCTCCTTGTATTAGACTTTTTGTGTTAGAGTTCCTGTCTGTTCGTGGTTCCCTGTTAAATAAGCGACGGCCACTTATCTCAGTATCGTCTGGCGCTGTGCTGTGCTTGTGTCGCTCTGTGTATGGCAGTACGTGGCTCTGATACCAATGATTTTCCTCGTACATGTCTGAATGCAGTAGTGCACTCTCTACCACACACCTTACCCCCTCCCCCCAACCTCCTCCTCCAACCCAACCCCGGTTCTGCATCCCATCCCCTATTTATCACCTCTCCCATCCCGTCTCTTTACACACACACACACACACACACACACACACACACACACACACACACACACACACACACACACAGAAGAGGCTGTCACTGTACAAGCTGTTTTTCAATCATTTGTTTGTTAATGTTCAGGTAAGGTAGAGTGAACGGTGTACACCACAGGTATCTTACACACCTGGAAGATGTACAGTATATGCATCTGGACAATAAATAATAATTACACCTGTACACCTAGAGATTTGTACACTGGTGACCCGAACACTTTGAAGAATTTGTACACTTGGAGACGTACGCTTCACGACAGGATATTGTTCAAGCCGCCGTCTCGTGTACCAGTCATGTGTTAGACAGGTATCAAGTCAACCTCTCTTTCCTCTCTTTAAATTCCTCCTCTGTACAGCATGGAGAAAAAAATCTTGGTAATGAGAGACAGTCAAAAGAGGATAGCCTATATAAACCTGAGATCTGGAAAGACTGGCAGGGGAGCTACAGGGGAGATGACAGTCATACAACGATTGAAAGTCTCTGGCATAAGCGTCAGGCCAGGAGAGAATTGTGGATACTTTCAACACTAGAGTTCTTCCAGTAAAACGTCTCCATAAACGCTACCTGGAATATATGATGACGTGATACAGCTGCTGGTCCCTGGAGATGGTTTGGGAAGTACTGTGTTACTAGTGTGGTGAGGCCTTCCAGCTGTACCTCATAGACGATATAACACCACTGTTAGTCTTGGCATAAACATAAGGTGTAGAAACGAGTCTCCAGTATTTCCACTAAGGCACGAAAATGGTTCCAGCCTCCTCTAATACTAAACCCACCAGGAATCACACCATTGCAGTAACTCTACAAGATGAGACTGTCCAGCATGAACACAGAATCTAGAAAGGATTCCAGTGCTTCCCTGCTGTGCATCCTTTCAATAATATTGTACACCACCAAGGTTTCCTGGAATATGTGTCAGGCTTGGCAGGTGTAGCTGTTACTTCAAGCACACACTGTTTAATTTATTCATTTATTTATTTATTTATTTATTTATTTATTCATCATTTCAACACTTATCAGCTTACTAATCGTTCTGGCGGTTGGCCCGTTCTTTGGTACTTTGTTATTATGGCGACCTGTGGTGTAATGGTCAGCATGCTCACCTCGCAGGTGAGTGGACCCGGGTTCGATCTCCCGGGCAGGGTGAAACTATGGGCAAACCTCTTTACGCCATTTGCCTCTGTCTACCCAGCAGTAGTGGGAACCTGGATGTTAATCAATTTGCGGATCGTATTCCGGGGTAATGGTTAGCCAGTGCAGTTGGCGAGTTGTCCGGTCTTCTCGGACTATTCCTTGACACTGGGTCATGCAGCTCGTTAACTCAAGGTGTGGTTGTTGTGTTGGCGACAGCTTCTACACCTTAAACAAATTAACGCCCGAGGGCCAGCCATCCTCGATTTCGAGGGGCAACCATTTACTTTGTTCTTAACTTTATGCAGAACTCGAACCCATGACATACTTTAAGCCTCAAGTCTTAGCAGGAGGAGGTGCGGCAGTTGTGGTCATAGTGTGGTAGAAACCAGGTGTGGTATCATGTAGACAGTCGTACCACACAGCACATTAGAGGAAAAGCTCTCATGGAGGAGATGATTTGATGTTAACTTACCTCCCTCATGGTGGAGATCACTCACAGTAGAAGACAAATAGTGAGTACAACAAAGGGCACTGTTAGACCGAGGTGACTGGGGACACCATGGTACGTGGCCGGTCTCATCTTGCCCAGCATGACCAGGGCGATCACCAGGCCACATCCCCAGCCTGACCAGGACGATCACCAGGCCACATCCTCAGCCTGACCAGGGCGATCACCAGGCCACATCCTCAGCCTGACCAGGCGATCACCAGCCCATCCTCCAGCCTGACCAGGACGATCACCAGGCCCATCCTCAGCCTGACCAGGGCGATCACCAAGCTACATCCTCAGCCTGACCAGGACGATCACCAGGCCACATCCTCAGCCTGACCAGGGCGATCACCAGGCCACATCCCCGGCCTGACCCCAGCTATCACCAGGCCACATCCCCAGCAGCCTGACCAAGACATCACCAGGCCACATCCCCTTGGCAAGACAGGACCCCCCGCTCACCATAAACAAGACACCGGCAGGCACCAAGCAGCCAGACATCGTCACCACCCCAGTGACCCGCCACCACGCACCAAGTCCACAGTGACAGTCGTAGATAAGTGCAGACTCAAAAGAAAACTATACTGCAGCTGTACTTTATACCACTACGATACAGTCAACACCACGCTGAACCTGTATTATGTACCTCAACCTCTCCTTCTATTGGTGTTTCCGAATAAACTTCCCGATTAATGAAAACTATTAACACAGGTACAATCTAGTTAGTAAACAACAGGTAGAGTAACTGCCAGGTGTTGACGGTGTCATTCAGGTGGTGCCGTCACTTAGATATAAAATGTATCAAGTATAGGTTCAGCAATTCCTATATGGTGACCTTATCTTTCAAGTGATGTCTTTAACTTACAAGTGAGGGAAATGTCTTGATGTGTTTAACCCTTTGACGACGATGGTTTAACCCTTTGACGACTATGGTTTAACCCTTTGACGACGATGGTTTAACCCTTTGACGACGTGGTTTAATCGTCGACGACGATGAGCAACCCTTGACGACGATGGTTTAACTCGACGACGATGGTTTAACCCTTTGACGACGATGGTTTAACCCTTTGATGACGATGGTTTAACCCTTTGACGAGGTTTAATCCTTTGAAAACGATGGTTTAACTATGTGACGACAGTCGTTTAATCTCTTGACGACGGTGGCTTAAGGTTCCCATTGAAAAGTTTATACTGTAGTAAATTACAGGTAAAGTTAGGTGATGTTTTCATATGATTCTAATTATTACACGTGTGACCCCTATGCACTCCCCTGGTCCAGCACTCCTCCTTGTTACTATTACTCTCTGGTCTCCACCTTTAAATCTGAAGGTGCGGGAGGGATATAAATGTACTTGAGACTCATTAACACGCTACCCGGGTATCGTTTAAAAGACTGTTCCACAAAGTTTAAAACGGTTGGTTAGGTCAGGTTTGGTTTGGTTTGGTTTGGTTTGGTTTGGTTTGGTTTGGTTTGGTTTGGTTTGGTTAAGTTTAAGTGGTTGGTCCTGGCTATGCATGCACCCACAACCACTGGACGCTGTTTCTTACTAGACATTTCATTTTCTCCTGATTAATACCGTATGAGTGTATTATCCCGTCTCTCACCCCCCTCCTCTCTCTCACTCCTCCCTCCATTATTATATTCTCCTTGAAGGGAGGCTTAAGGAATGGAGGTATTCCGTCCGTCCGTCCACCCGATATTCGTAAGGATGGCTGCTCAATTATTTATGAATATACTTGAATCGATTTTGGTATGTGTGTGTGTGTGTGTGTGTGTGTGTGTGTGTGTGTGTGTGTGTGTGTGTGTGTGTGTGTGTGACCGTTTCGACTCCATAACACACACACACAGCTATCCCCCACACCGAACAACACAATTATGCTTGTAGTTTAAAAAAAATCACTCATTTGATATCATACGGAACAATCACCACCAGCATCACTATCATTACTACCACCACCACCACTCCTACCATCATCCTACCACCACCACTACCACCACCCACCACTCCTACCATCATCACTACCCACCACCACACCACCACCATCACTCCCTACCATCATCACTACCACCACCACTACCACCACCACTACTCCATCATCCTCACCACCCACCACCATCACTCCACCATCATCACTACCACCACCACCATTCTACCATCATCACTACCACCACCACCACCACCACCACCTCCTACCATCATCACTACCACCACCACTACCACCACCATCACTCCTACCATCATCACTACCATCACTACCACCACCACTACTACCATCATCACTACCACCACCACCATCATCACTACCATCACCACCACCACCACCACCACCACTGCTACTACCATCATCCTACCACCACCACCATCACCACCACCACCACCACCACCACTCATGCCAATCATCACTACCACCACCACTACCAAATCATCACCCACCACCACCACCACCATCATCATCACTCCACCACTACTACCATCATCACACCACCACCACTAAAATCACCACTACCATCACCCCACCACCACTACTACTATCATCACTACCTACCACAACCACCACCACCATCACTCCTACCATCATCCACCACCACCACCCACCTACCTCACCACCACCACTACCACCACTACTACTATCATCACTACCTACCACAACCACCACACTCCATCATCACTACCTACCATCATCCTACCACCCACCACCATCACCACCACCACCACCACTCCTGCCATCATCACTGCCACCACCACTACTGCCATCATCACCACCACCACCCACCACCACCACCACCACCACCACCACCACCACCACCACCACCACTACTACCATCACCACCACTACCATACCACCACCACCACCACCACCACTACTACCATCATCACTACCACCACCACCACCCACCACCATCCTCCATCATCACTACCACCACCACTACTACCATCATCACCACCACCACCACCATCCCTCATCGCTACCACCACCCACCACATCACGCCCACCATCATCATCACCACCACCACCACCACCCACTACCATCATCACCACCACCACCACTCCACTCACCACCACCCCACCACCACCCACCACCACCCCATCATCACCACCACCACCACCACCACCTCTCATCACCACTACCCTACCATCATCACTGCCATCACCACCACCACCTCTACCATCATCACTACCACCACCACCATCATCACTACCCCACCACTACTACCATCATCCTACCACCACCACTACCATCATCACTCCATCACCCACCACTTCTACCATCATCACCACCCCCACCCACCATCATCATCACTACCACCACCACCACCACCGTATCACCACCACTACCATCATCACTACCACCACCACCACCATCATCACCATCACCACCACCACTTCTCCATCATCACTACCCACCCCACCACCACCATCATCATCACTACCACCACCACCACCACTACTACCATCATCACTACCACCACCACTACCATCATCACTACCATCACCACCACCACTACTACCATCATCACCACCACCCCACCACCACCATCATCATCACTACCATCACCACAACCACTTCTACCATCATCACCACCACCACTACCATCACCACCATCATCACTATCGCTACCATCACCAACAACAACATTCGGATATTTTCACGACGATTTTTTTTCATAAATGGTAAGAAGTCATTTGTTGTGACCAGAGTGTGTGTAGTATCCTTTGTGTACATATTCATTTAGGACAGTACATGTACTCTAAGTGTGAGTACTGTACACACACAGACAATATTGTATCATAGCAGGAGACTCCCCTGGCTGTCGAGACGAAGTACTTTGTAAACAGATTTCTAACCTCTTGTGGGTGGTGGTTGACTTTCCAGGTGTTATTGTTCTAAGGACGATGTAGAGTAGTGTGTGTGTGTGTGTGTGTGTGTGTGTGTGTGTGTGTGTGTGTGTGTGTGTGTGTGTGTGTGTGTGTGTGTGTGTGTTCCAAAGTCTATATTAACATATACTTTCATTAGACTGTCAGCTGATACTTGGTATTCATATATTATATATGTTATCATTCCCTCCCACCTATTACTTGTGTGTGGATGTGTTGAGATGTTTTGTGTTGACGCTGTTGTGTGTCATATGTGTCATTATTGCAGTTTACAGGGTATCGTTATGGCAAACCTCGTGGTGTTATATGGTGAGAGACTCTTGCCTGCCCCCCCCCCCTGGTATACTCAACACAACAGCATGCAAGTGTTTTAGTCGGTGGTAGGTGACGTGTTGACACAGGAGACACCACGGTTTTGTATATCATCTTCTCGGCAGTGGCCTTTTTCTTGTAGCGTTTCGTAGCTGTTGCTAGGGGCGTGTGGTGACCTTCTGCAATGTCCATAAACCACCGCCACTGTCTCTGGTTGCCCCCATCCCCATCCCGCCTCCCCCCCCTCATCCTCCCTTGCTCCCCTCACCCCTCATCCTCCATTTACCTCCTCACCCCCACCATCCCCTTTCTTCTTTACCCCTCACTACTTCCTTGGTCGTCCCCCACCATCCCTTCCTCTTCTTAGGTTCTCTTACATCCTCTCTCTACTTCCTAGTGTCTAGTTGTCTCTCTGGCTTGTTTCCTCCCCCCCTTTACCCCCCTTTACCCCTCTTTAACCCCTCTCCCCTCAGCCCAAGGGCTGCTTAACCCCTACTACTTCTCACCCCCCTTCTTCCCAGGTCGTCTCTCATCACCTCTTCTCCATTTCCTCTTCTTCCTCCTTTTCCTCCTCTCGACCACTTCTTCTCTTCCTGTACTCTCCTTCCCTTTTTCCATTAGTAGGTCCCTCCTCTCTTCCTCTTCTTCCTCCTCCTCTTCTTCCCTATTTCATACCTACTCTCCTCTTCCTCTAAATTCCCCAGTATTCCTTTCCCAGATCTCCCACACTGCTCAGTTCCTTCCCACTAGAATTTACCTACCTCTTCCCTTTCCCTCTAGCCTCCCCTCTCTTTTTCTCTTCATTCTCCGTCCTCTCCCACCATTCCATTTCTTTCCTCCCTCCTCGTTCCCTTCCCCTCTTTCTTCATTTCATCCTTTCCTATTATCCTTCTACCCCCTTCCCACCTCCTTTCCCTGTCTATCTCCCTAACCCCCTCTCTTCCCTCCATCCTCCCTCTCTCTATAGTATCTTACCCCCTTTTTCTGCCCCCTCTCTCTTTTCCCGCCTTCCCCTTCCATCCCTTTCTCCAATTCCTCCACTTCTCTCCTCTCCTTCTCCCCCCCTTCCCCCCTCCCTATCTGGCCATCTTTCTCCCTTATCCTCCCCCTCCCCCTTCCTCCCCACTGTCTGGCCATCTTTTATCTCACCTTTCTGGGCCACAGGTCTCCAGGGCAAAATCTAATCTGAATCTGGACTGTCTGGGACCTGTCTGTGTGTGTGTGTGTGTGTGTGTGTGTGTGTGTGTGTGTGTGTGTGTGTGTCTAAAAGTTCTTCCAGTTGTAAAAGTCGTTTCTCTCTCTCTCTCTCTCTCTCTCTCTCTCTCTCTCTCTCTGTGGATGGAGGTGGTCGTTCTCTCAGACTGTGTGGTGAACTTTTGTCATGGTGGTAAAAAAAACTAGTGAGTGTAACTTGTGGAAAGTAACATTATCCTAAAGAGAATCTCCACCCCAGCTTATTTCACCTAAAGTCTAACCTAACCAAACCTGACCTAACCAAACCTGACTAACCTAACCTGACCTACAAACCTGACCTAACCAAACCTGACCTAACCTAACCTGACCTAACCAAACTGGCCTAACCTAACCTGGCCATAACCTGACCTGACCTAACCAAACCTAACCTGACCCTGACCTAACCCAAACCTAACCTGACCTAGCAAACCTGACCCATAACCTAACCTGACCCTAACCAAACCTGACATAACCTAACCTGACCTAACATAACCTGACCTACCTACAACCTGACCTAACCTGGTTTATTTCACCTAAGGCTTATCTAATCTAACCTATACCAGACAACACTATCACCCCAGACAACACTATCACCCCAGACAACACTATCACCCCCAGACAACACTATCCTTTGAACAACACTATCACCCTCCAGACAACACTATCACCCCCAGACAACACTATCACCCCCAGACAACACTATCACCCCAGACAACACTATCACCCTCCAGACAACCTATCACCCCCAGACAACACTATCACCCTCCAGACAACACTATCACCCCCAGACCATGCCCTATCACCCCCAGACCACACTATCACCCCCAGACAACACTATACCCCTAAACAACACTATCACCCTAAACAACACTATCACCCCCAGACAACACTCACCCCCCCAGACAACACTATCACCCCCAGACAACACTATCACCTAAACAACACTATCACCCCCAGACAACACTATCACAAACAACACTATCACCCCAGACAACACTATCACCCACCAGACAACACTATCACCCACCAGACAACACTATCACCCCCAGACAACACTATCACCCCCAGACAACTATCACCCCCAGACAACGCTATCCCCCAGACAACACTATCACCCCCGAACACTATCACCCCCGACAACACTATCACCCCAGACAACACTATCACCACCAGACAACACTATTACCCCCCAGACAACACTATCACCCCAGACAACACTATCACCCCCAGACAACATATCACCCCCAGACACTATCACCCCCAGACAACACCCTATCACCCCCAGACAACACTATCACCCCCCAGACAACACTATCACCCCCGAACAACACTATCACCCCCGAACAACACTATCACCCCCAGACAACACTATCACCCCCAGACAACACTATCACCCCCAGACAACACTATCACCCCCAGACAACACTATCACCCCCAGACAACACTATCACCCCCAGACAACACTATCCCCCCAGACAGCACTATCACCCCAGACAACACCATCACCCCCCAGACAACACTATCACCCCAGACAACACTATCACCCCCAGACAACACTATCACCACCAGACAACACTATCACCCCAGACAACACTATCACCCCAGACAACACTATCACCCCCAAACAACACTATACCCCCAGACAACACTATCACCCCCAGACAACACTATCACCCCCAGACAACACTATCACCCCGAACAACACTATCACCCCCCAACAACACTATCACCCCCAGACAACACTATCACCCCAGACAACACTATCACACCAGACAACACTATCACCCCCCAGACAACACTATCACCAGCAAACAACACTAACACCCCCAGACAACACTATCACCCACCAGACAACACTATCGCATAAACAACACTATCACCCCTAAACAACACTATCACCCCCCAGACAACACACCTATCACCCCCCAGACAACACTATCACCCCCAGACAACACTATCACCCCCAGACAACACTTTCACCCCGAGACAACACTATCACCCCAGAACTCTATCCGCCCACCAGACCTATCACCCCTGAACCCTTTCTCACCCCCAGACCACTATCACGCCAACCAACACTATCTAGCCTGGCTATCACCACCCCAGACCCTATCACCCACCAGCCAACATGTCAACAACACCCTATCAGACAAGAAGGGCAGGGGTGGAGGCAACACCTGTGACAGGGCGATGTGCGTATAGTCCCCCCTTCTTTCCTTCCCTCCCCCTGGCTGTCCCCACAGCCGTTGTCAGGTCGTCTGGTCCTCCGCCTGCTAGTGTAGTCGAGACTCTCTCTCCTCCCCAGGCGTCTGTCCCTCCCCTATCACCTCCTGTCTCCCCTCTCTCTCTCTCTCTCTCTCTCTCTGTCTTGGAATATATACTGTAAATTTCTTCTGGTTGAACTTACAGCGATAACAACTACAAATGTTTTTGTTCTTGTTCTTTTTTCTTGTTCGTCTTGTTCTTCTTCTTCTTCTTCTAAATAATAATAATAAATAATAATATGCCATAATAATAATAATAATAATAATATTATTATTATAATAATAATAATAATAATAATAATAATAATAATAATAATAATACCATAATAATAATAATATTAATAATAATAATAATAATAATTATAATAATACCATAATAATAATAATAATAATAATAATAATAATAATGAATAATAATGTAATATCAATTATAATAATGATAATAATAATAATAATAATAATAATAATAATAATAATAATAATAATAAATAATAAAAATAATAATAATAATAATAATATTAATAATAATAATAATAATAATAATATTAATGATAATAATAAAAATAATAATAGTAATAATAATAATGCATAATAATAATAATAATAATACCATAATAATAATAATAATAATAATAATAATAATAATAATAATAATAATATAGAAATAATAAAATAATAATAATACTAATAATAAATACTAATAATATATGATAATAATAAAAATAATAATAAGTAATAATAATAATACCATAATAATAATAATAATAATAATAATATATAATATATGATAATAATAAAAATAATAATATATATAAATACCATAAAAATATTTTTCCATAGCGGGAGGAATAGAGAGAATTATATTGTTGAATGGCCTTAGGAAAACTCTCCTTCCGTCATTGTCACATCTTGGTAAAATAGTTTACCTACCACCGTGTTTCTCTTGGTGAAGTGCAGTGTTAGGTTAGCTTTGGTTAAGTGAGGTTAGCTTAGGTTAAGTTAAGTTCAGTGTTAGGTTAGGTTAGGTTCGGACTGTTCTTTATCCGTACTGTATGCGTTCTTTAGGGGACACCTGGGTAAGTCTCGCTCAGCCTCCTGTTGCCCAGCTCACCGCCCTTCAAACGTGTCAGTGACCTCATTGTACATTGATAAATGTAAAGACCTTTAATTTAAGCAGACTTGGGTTGGTGAAAGGAATCAATAAAGGAGATATAGATAAAGTTCTTATAATATCCGAGCAGGATAGGACTCGTAGGTTTAGGAGATAGGAACAACTGGTTTCACAAATAGGGTGGTGGACAGGTGGAACAAGCTTAGCAACTTGTAGTAAATGCGGAACGCTGGAAGTCTTAAAGGGCTAGATAGATTCATGGATGATAAGTGGTAGTAACTTTCGACAAGGGCTGCCATGCACAGGTCAACCGGCCCAGCCAGACTCCAATTTTCTTATGTTCTTATGTTCTTCTATACTTGTGTTTCCTCTACTCTCACCCACCCGTGTTCCTGAGTGCTGAGCCTGGCCTCTCTTCGCCTACCTCCTCTCCGGCCTCCTTCCTCAGCCTCCTCCTCGTCCGGCCTCCTCCTTACTCGGCCTCCTCCTGGCCGGATCTCCTCCTTGACAACCTGAGGTCCTGTTTCTATACTGGTAAGTTACCCATGGAAAGTCTGTAGTCTAGTCCCCTCCATACTGTCCTCAGGTGGTGGTGGTGGTGGTGGTTCTCAGTGAGGTTGTGGCAAAATGTGGCACTAACAGCTGACTGGTGGGTGAAGAGATGGTGAACCACCACCACCCACTCTGAATGTACTACCACCACCACCACGAACACTACCACTCTACTACCTACCACTACCACTACCCACTACCACACAAACACCACCACACACACACCACACACTACCACCACCACTACCACACATGAACCTACCACCACTACCACACATAGACACCCTCAACAACTACCACACCACCCTACCACACATGAACACTACCCTACCACACACATGCCTACCACCCTACATGTACACTACCACTCCCACACATATACACTACCTACCACCACACCACATGTACCTACCCTACCACACTACCACACACACTACTACCACCACCCCACACACACATGCCTACCCACCCTCACACACTACTACCACCACCACATGTACACTACCCTACCACCACTACACTCACAGCAGTAATGAAGGGTGAGTTAAACAGATCTAGCGGTGACTTCCGCCACCACCTCCATCATCTCCACATCGACCTCACTTGACCCCGATGACGGTGACCTGTGTTGTGGGTCAGCTAAAATCGTTCGCTGAGTATATAATTATTACTGTACCTCGTTAAGCATTATATTTCTCGACACTTACAGCTGAAACATTGCATCTGTATTCTCTCTCTCTCTCTCTCTCTCTCTCTCTCTCTCTCTCTCTCTCTCTCTCTCTCTCTCTCTCTGCAGGATGAACAAGTGTTGGTGGTAATGAAGGCTGTGTCCCGTTTGCATATTTATTGTCGACTTTTGCCTCGTGGACTGTGTTGGGCTGTGCTGTGTCGTGTCGTGTCGTGTCGTCGACTTTTCTGGCCGCTCTGTGCACATGTAATGGATCTCTTTCTGTTGATACGTTAAGAATTGACTTTCCATCCGCCGTCAAATAAAAATCGATATTAGTTAGGTAAATTAAGTTACTCACCTGAATTTATTGCTCAGAGATATCAAATACTGTCAAAATTAACACTAATATTTTAAGTTATTTGTAAAGGTTATAACGAGAGAGAGAGAGAGAGAGAGAGAGGAGAGAGAGAGAGAGAGAGAGAGAGAGAGAGAGATCATTAGTAAACAACAATAAAGTGAATAAATATTGTCTGTGTGAAATTCGACTCAGGGATGTCAGAGAAAACCTTCAGGCAGAATCAGCCAGGCAAAACGGTGAAGAATTTAGCAGCCCGAGGACGCTTCTCGCACATATTAGCTGCCAGGCTTCTCGGTACTCGACCAAAAAGGCACAACTGCCTAATTAAGAGTAAAATGCCACAGCAAATGTCACTAGGTTAGATTAGGTTAGGTAAAGTCAGGTCAGGTGTGACTGGTAGACCATTTAGATGAAGATTAGATTAGGTGAGAATAGGTCAGGTCAAGTCAGGTAAGATAAAGGTCAGGTCAGGTAAAGTTTACGTTAGGTGAGTTTAGGTTAAGTTAGGTCGACCTGGCTCTCCTCTCCCTGTGACCCAGTGACATTTTGTTGTGTCATTTTATTTCCCTACATTCGTCTGTCTCCTGGTTAGGTTAGGTTAGGTTAGGTTAGGTTAGGTTAGGTTAGAGGGGCAGAGGCAGGAGACCCATCACATACCATGACATGATGTGCTGGGATGTGTCAGCACCAGGAACTACTACACTACTTAGGGGATGTGTACTTGTTGGAAGGAGGAAGGAAGAGGGTAGAGGAAGAAGAGGAAGAGGATCATGAAAAAAAGAGAGAGGAAGAGGGAAGAGGAGACGGAGGAGGATCGTGGAAGAAAGAGGGAGGTGGAAGAGGAGGGTCGTGGAAGAAAGGGAAAGAGGAGGATCATGGAAGAAAGAGGGAGGAAAGGGGAACAAGGGGCGGAGGAGGATCGTGGAAGAAAGAGAGAGGAAAAGAGAAGATGAAGAGGAGGATCACAGAAGAGAGGAGAATAGGAAAGAGGAGGAGGAGGACCATTCCTTTCCTGTCCCACACCTGCCTCTGTCCTCCTACCTATCGTGTTCAAGGCTAATGAAGTAGTCCAGGTGACACTCCCTTATTGCATAATTTTCTTCATATAAATGTCTGGATCACCTGAAGAATCTCCACCCCAGCTTATTTCACCTGAAGATCAAGCACCCTAACGCTATTTGGGCGGCTAGGTTAAGTTAGGTTAGGTTAATAAGAACATAAGGAAATAAGGAGTCTGCAATAGGCCGGTTGGCCTGTGCATGGCAGCTCCTGTCGAGAGTTACTACCACTCTATCATCCATGAAAATATCTAGCCTCCTTTTAAGACTTTCCAGCGTTCCAGCACTTACTACAAAGTTGCTAAGCTTGTTCCACTCGTCACCACCCTATTTGTGAACCAGTTCCTTCCTATCTCCCTCCTAAACCTAAACTTATCCAACTTAAATCCGTTGCTCCGAGTCCTATCCTGCTCGGATATTATAAGAACTTTATCTATATCCCCTTTATTGATTCCTTTCACCCACTTAAATACTTCTATCATATCTCCCCGCACTCGTCGTCTTTCTAGGGAATGCAAGTTTAGTTTCTTTAATCTATCTTGATAGGGAAAGTTTCTAAGTCCCGGAATCATTTTCGTCATTCTTCGCTGCACCGACTCCATTCTATAATAAGGGCACCAGAACTGAACAGCATAATAGAGGTGCGGCCCGACTAGCGCAAGATATAATTGCAATATGACCTCCGCACTCTTATTACTTACACTCCTAGATATAAAACCTAATACTCTGTTTACTTTACTTCGAACATTAACGCACTGTTTTCTAGGCTGTAGGTCCGGGCTTACAAGTACCCCAAAGTCTCTTTCAGAAGTCGACTTCTCTAGGTTGATGTTGTTAAGGCTGTATACTCGTACATTGACAGTATTTGTTCTTCCACTATTAAGTACGCTGCCATTTTTCTGACCACTCCTGCAGTTTACTTAAATCCTCCTGTAGTGCATTTGCATCCTGCCCTGAATTAATCTGCCGCCCTATTTTGGTGTCATCCGCAAACTTGCTTATGTCACTGCTGATCCCAGTATCTAGATCGTGTATGTAGATTATGAACAAGAGTGGGCCTAGTACTGACCCCTGGGGAACCCCACTAGTTAGGAGAGGTTAGGTTTGGTTAGGTCTGGATGGTTAGGTTAGTGTTAGGGTGGTTAATCTTCAGGTGAAATAGGCTGGGGTGGAGATTCTTCGGGTGATCGAAATGTACAGTATTTATCAAGCGCCATCAAGAGAACTACAACACTTGAAAGACTCAGCAATACCAATACTTTTGTTGTTGTTCATTTTATATATTTGTATTGTTCTCCTTAAATTATCTGCTTCAACTTCAATTTCAACTCCGGTTATCCCACCTGGTGCCACGCCGAGTGCAGCCAGACGAAAGATCTTACGGCCGGTGAAGCTCGATCGATCACTTTTAGATTTTTTCTCTAGAGCTATCTGTGATTCCTCGTCTTACCCGGATCTGAAACAGGTTTATACAACATACAAATACTGATGAGTAAGCGAGGTGACCAGCTGCACCGTCGAGCTCCCAGGTGGCTCCAGTGAAGCCCTTTAATAAGCTGGTCAGTCCGGTAATTCCAACTGTCGTGTGTGGTTAGGATTTAAGATGAACTGAAGTAAATAAACAATTATTTAACTAGAAACAAGTCGGGTTCCTATGCCTGTCTTATACCTGTGATTATGATTTATGTTGTAGTGTAAGAGAGAGAGAGAGAGAGAGAGATAGAGAGAGAGAGAGAGAGAGAGAGAGAGAGAGAGAGGAGAGTCAGTTCAAGTAGTGATATCAATGACACAATAAAAGGAGGAGGGCTGAAAAAGAAAGGGGAGGATCATGGAAGAAAGAAGGAAGAAGGAGGAAGGAGGAGGAGGAGGAAGGAGCAACAGGTATTGCTAAGGTCATACGTTACCTGTCTCACACCCGCCTCTCTCCGCCTCCCTCATTAACGCCTTTTAAATCATACCTGAGCGGTGGAGGTCTGTGGCGGGAGGAGGAGGGGGGGTTGAGGCAAGGGAGGAAAGGCTAGTGTGTTGATGCAAGGGAAAGGGAAGGAGGGAAGAGGATGGCATTGATGCAAGGGAGAGGGAAGGAGGCATACTAGAGAGAGACAAGGAGGTAAGGAGAAGGAGGGGAAGGAGTTTTGGAGAAGGATGGGATTAGATTGATGAAGACGGGAATAAAGTGGATAGGAAGGAGGGAATGATTTTGGAGGGCTTGAAGGAGTGGAGTTTAGAGGTAAGGGTATTGGAGGAGACACTACGGGGTGGGGTGAAGGGATGAGGGGACAAAATGTGGGAAAGTAGTTTTTGAAGGGAGATAGTGAAACGTGTGTGTGTGTGTGTGTGTGTGTGTGTGTGTGTGTGTGTGTGTGTGTGTGTGTGTGTGTGTGTGTGTGTGATCTGTTTTAAGGCAATAAATCAAGATTATTATTATTATTATTATTATTATTATTATTATTATTATTATTATTATTATTAGTAGTAGTAGTAGTAGTAGTAGTAGTATTTGTAATGTCATTATTATTGTTGTTATTGTATGGATGTGTTTGTGGATGTATAGGCGTCTGGATGTATGGGTGTCTGGATGTATGGGAGGCTGTCTATCTGGATGTATGGGTGTCTGTCTATCTGGATGTATGGGTGTCTGTCTATCTGGATGTATGGGTGTCCTGGATCTGTCTGGATGTATGGGCGTTCCGTCTATCTGGGATGTAAGGGTGTCTGTCTATCTGGTTGTATGGGTGTCTGTCTATCTGATGTATGGGTGTCTGTCTATCTGGATGTATGGGGAGTCTGGTCTATCTGGATGTATGGGTGTCTGTCTGTCTGGATGTATGGGTGTTCAGCTGTCTGGATGTATGGGTGTCTGTCTGTCTGATGTATGGGAGTCTGTCTATCTGGATGTGGCGGGGTGTCTGTCTATCTGGATGTATGGGTGTCTGTCTATCTGATGTATGCGGTGTCTTTGTCTATCTGGATATAGGGGTGTCTGTCTATCTGGATGTATGGGTGTTCGTCTATCTGGATGTAAGGGGTGTCTGGTTATCTGATGTATGGGTGTCCTGGATGTCTGGATGTATGGGGAGTCTGTCTGTTCATCTGATGTATGGGAGTCTGTCTGTCTGGATGTATGCGTCTGTTCATCTGGATGTAAGGGTGTCTGGATGTCTGGATGTAAGGGTGTCTGTCTATCTGATAAGGTGTCTGTCTATCTGGATGTATGGGTGTTCGTCTATCTGGATGTATGGGGAGTCTGGTTCTATCTGGATGTAAGGGGTGTCTGATGTCTGATGTATGGGTGTTCGTCTATCTGGATGTATGGGTGTTCGTCTATCTGGATGAAGGGGGAGTCTGTCTATCTGGATGTATGGGTGTCTGTCTATCTGGATGTATAAGTGTCTGTCTATCTGGATGTATGGGTGTCTGTCTATCTGATGTAAGGGTGTCTGTCTATCTGGATGTATGGGAGTCTGTCTGTCTGGATGTATGGGTGTTCGTCTATCTGGATGTATGGGTGTTCGTCTATTCGATGGCGGTGTCTGTCTATCTGGATGTATGGGAGTCTGTCTATCTGGATGTATGGGTGTCTGTCTATCTGGATGTATGGGAGTCTGTCTGTCTGGATGTATGGGTGTCTGTCTATCTGGATGTATGGGAGTCTGTCTGTCTGGATGTATGGGTGTCTGTCTGTCTGGATGTATGGGTGTCTGTCTGTCTGGATGTATGGGTGTCTGTCTATCTGGATGTATGGGTGTCTGTCTATCTGGATGTATGGGAGTCTGTCTGTCTGGATGTATGGGAGTCTGTCTGTCTGGATGTATGGGAGTCTGTTGTCTGTCTGGGATGTATGGGAGTCTGTCTATTTGGATGTATGGCGTTCGTCTGTCTGGACAAGGGAAGTTCGTCTGACTGGGATGTGCGCGGGTGTCTGTCTGTCTGGATGTAAGGGTGTCTGTCTATCTGGATGTATGGGTGTCTGTCTATCTGGAGATGTATGGGTGTTCGTCTGTCTGGGATGTATGTCTGTCTGTCTGACAAAGGGGTGTCTGTCTGTCTTGATGTAAGGAGTCTGTCTGTCTGGATGTATGGGAGTCTGGTCTGTCTGGATGCCGTATGGGTGTCTGGTCTATCTGACAAGGGTGTCTGTCTATCTGGATGTATGGGTGTTCGTCTATCTGGATGTATGCGTTCGTTCATCTGGATGGCGGGGTGTTCGTTCATCTGGATGTATGGGTGTTTGTCTATCTGGATGTATGGGTGTCTGTCTATCTGGGATGTATGGGTGTCTGTTCATCTGGATGTATGGGTGTCTGTCTATCTGGATGTATGGGTGTCGAATTATATGGTACATCCCCAAAGACCTTCATACATACAGCACTGACCACCCACCACCCACCACCCACCACCCACCACCCACCACCCACTACCCACCACCCACTTCAACCTTCCTCGTCTGCCTGAGTGAACACAAACAATCCGGGTGGAAAGGGGCGCCCCGTACAGGTACCGGGCGGCAACATTGTGACTCCCAGACACAAGACGATGTTGATGATTATACCCGTCTTCTGTGATATATTTCCCGATAGAGAGAATGAAAGATGAACCTACATTATTGAAACCACTATAACAATGACTATAACTATATAATTATAAAGTTAAGAGTGATATAGTATAGTTAATTATCTCTCCCGACGCCACAGATACCTTGTAAGAGTAATGATAAGACAATTAGTATACGTCCAGGTAAAATTCCTCCTTGTCTGCACTATAATTGTTTTCCCCCCTCCCTCCTTACCGTCCCCCACCCCTCCCCTCATCGTCCCCCACCCCTCCCCTCATCGTCCCCCACCCATCCACTCATCGTCCCCCACCCCTCTCATAGTCGAGTTATTGGTGGATTGTTCCTCCTCCCGCTATAACACTACCTCGTTCTGATTGGCTGAAAGAACGTATCAAAATCTACAGTGTGTGTGTGTGTGTGTGTGTGTGTAAGGGATAAGGGGGTAGTACAGTCAAGGTCTATTATTAGTCATCTGAACTTGGTCTAAGGTGGTTCGTGGTGGGTGAGGCAAGGGTGGCGTTAAGATCCGGCGTCGAAATAAATTCTACGGTTAACACACGGAGAATTTTATCAATGCTGAGCTGGACTGGTTTTTTTTGTGTGTGGGGTTGAGGGAATTATTGACCTGATTCATATTAACTTGACCTGACCTGCTCAAGGAAGATGGAAAGACTTGATGTTTGGGGATGGATAAAGGAACAGAGAAACTAGAATTATCAAAGGAAACATATAGTGATAAATACAGCAATGGCGAAATTACAATTAGGGAAATGGCATATTTAGTTTGTCTAGCATAACTAAACTGTAATTGAGTTATAATAGGTTAGGTTAGGTTAGGTTAGGCTAGGTCAGGTTAAGTTAAGTGAGGTTAGGTTTCTTTAGGCTTGGTCAGGTCAGGTCAGGTTAAGTTAGGCTAGGTCAGGTCAGGTTAAGATAGGTTAGATCAGGTCAGTTTAGATTATGTTAGGTAAAGTCAGATTTAGTTAGGTTATATTAGGTCAGGACAGGTTAATTTAGGTTAGGTCAGGTCAGGTCAAGTTAGGTTAGGTCAGGTCAAGTTTGGTTAGGTCAGAACAGGTTAAGTTCGGCTAGGTCAGGTCAGGTTAGGTCAAGTCAGGTTAGATTAGTACTATTACTGTTCATTTATAGTTCACATCATATTTATCTACCTCAGTGTTCCTACCTGCAGACAACAGTTCTAATTCTAAAAAAAAAAAAAAAAATATATATATATATATATATATATATATATATATATATATATATATATATATATATATATATATATATATATATATATATATATATATATATATATATATATATATATATATATATATATATATATATATTCTGAGACTGTCACTGTATTACAAATATCCTTAAGACTCACGTTACGCTATCACTTCTCACCAATAACCATCTATATTATCTGTTTTCACTGTCTTTTTCCCATTAAGGCTAAGCATTGAGACGTCGAGGGAAAAGGGTGGGGTGGGGGTGGGGGTGGGGATGTGGGGGGGAAGATCAGTTTGAGTACTGTGGTAAACGACTCGGCCATGATCCTTGAATTGTCCCTAGCAGGTGTTCTTACCGTGGCTCAGCAGTGTTGCCAACGAGGGGCGCACCGTGTTATTTGGTCGAACTTTGTTGTTGCTTTTGAGGAAAGTGGATTTTCAGGTCTTTCTTTCTTTCTTTCTTTCTTTCTTTCTTTCTTTCTTTTTTCTCTCTAATTTTGAGTCGTTAAGGAACACAGATATGAACTTACTCTCACTATCTATATTCCAGGGTTTATTTAAATATGCTTAACTTCTTCTTCTTGTTCTTCTTCTTCTTCTTATTTTTTTTATTTTCCTCTCCATAAGTCTTCATCATTTTCTTCTTCTCCTTCCTCTTTAAATTCGTCTCCTCTCTTCCTCCTCTCTTCCCCACCTCCGCCTCCTCACGCTACCTCCCCCTGGCTGGCCTCTCTCACCAGCAGGCAGGGTGGCAGACGGGCACACCCCCAAAAGCAAGACCGCTCCAGTTGCATCATAAAACTAACTGACCTTTAAGTTTTTTATTTATTTTTTTTCGTGAGGTTGATGAGGCATGATGCAAGATGAGGGGCAGGGAGGACATGTGGGGGCTGAATGAGGGGCAGGGAAGACGTGTGGGGGGCTGAATGAGGGGTAGGGAGGACGTGTGGGGCTGAATGAGGGGCAGGGAGTGACATGTGGGGGCTGGAATGAGGGTAGGGAGGACGTGGGGCTGAATGAGGGGTAGGGAGGACATGTGGGGCTGAATGAGGGGCAGGGAGGACGTGTGGGGCTGAATGAGGGGTAGGGGAGGACGTGGGGGCTGGAATGGAGGGGTAGGGAGGACATGTGGGGGGCTGAATGAGGGGCAGGGAGGACATGTGGGGGCTGGAATGAGGGGTGAGGGGAGGACATGTGGGGGCTGAATGAGGGGCAGGGGAGACGTGGGGCTGGAATGAGGGGTGGGGAGGACGGGGGCTGAATGAGGGGCAGGAGGCATGGGGCTGGAATGGAGGGGTAGGGAGGATGTGGGGCTGGAATGAGGGGCAGGGAGGACATGTGGGGCTGAATGAGGGGCAGGGGAGGACATGTGGGGGGCTGAATGAGGGGCAGGGGAGGACATGTGGGGGGGCTGGAATGAGGGGCAGGAGGACACAAGGGGCGAATGAGGGGCAGGAGACATGGGGTTGAATGAGGGGGCAGGGAGGACATGGGGCTGGGAATGAGGGGCAGGGAGGACATGTGGGGCTGAAGAGGGGCTGGGGCTGTTACCAGTAGCCTAAGAGGGCTGAGGGAGAAGGGCAATTCCCACCAAAAAAAAAAACTAAGGAAACATGTTTACAAAGAATCTTATATCAATTGTTTCTTTTCTTTGTTTTTCTCGTAAACGTGGCTGAGAGGATGTTGTCTTTGTTACGTAATGGAGAATTTTTTAACGTAGGAACCCATTAAAAAACTCTACCTGAGTGTTGATGCTTACGTGATACAGGTAGGAACGTTCTCTTTAACTTACGAACCTTTGTTGTTCCATAACTATTCACCAGTTAAATGCATTCTCACGTTTTTAGTTAGGATGAAATGATAAAGTATGCGAAACCGTTGTGAGTACTGACCCAAACTGTTTAAACCCTG
>NW_024747997.1:0-27500 GCF_018991925.1 Homarus americanus | reverse complement strand
TCTTCCTCCAGCACAGTTACAGAGGACAGGTTCAACGTGGCTGTCACCCCACTGTCACTTACACCTGTCAGCCTTACTGCTCTGTCTTACCACCCAGTCTACCCTACCAGTGCCCGGTACCAAACAGTCTACCCTACCAGTCCCCGGTACTTCCCAGTCTACCCTACCAGTCCCTAGTACCACCCAGTCTACCCTACCAGAGCCCGGTACCACCCAGTCTACCCTACCAGTCCCCGGTACTTTCCAGTCTACCCTACTAGTCCCAAGTACCTCCCAGTCTACCATTCCAGTCCCCGGTACCACCCAGTCTACGATACCAGTCTACCATACCAGTACCCAGTGCTACCCACTCTACTCTACCTGTCCCCAGTACCTCCTAGTCTACCCTACCTGTCTCCAGTACCTCCCAGTTTAGTCTACCAATCCCCAGTACCACCCAGTCTACCCTACCAGTCCCCGGTACCACCCAGTCTACTCTTCCAGTCCCGAGTACCACCCAGTCTATCCTACCAGTCTCCGGTACCTCCCAGTCTACCCTACCGGTCCCCAGTATCTTCCAGTCTAGTGAGAGATGAACCAATCACTATCGCTTGCTGTGTGTGTGTGTGTGTGTGTGTGTGTGTGTGTGTGTGTGTGTGTGTGTGTGTGTGTGTGTGTGAGGGTGGCAGACACCTCACCTCGCCCCTGATAACCAACCAACCCGTCTGTTCCAAGTCAACAGCGAACACGAACATGAACAGGAGAGAGAAGACGATAAGAACACAGACAAGGAAGGATACGTAAAGCAGAGAAAGAAGATGACGGAGAAGAATAAGGGGAGATAAAGAGAGGAAGAGAGAAGATGTTGGTGGATAAAATAGAAAGATTAACACGAAGAGGAAGAGGTATAAATCCAAGTTGTATAAAAAGGAGAGATAGAAAATAGAAAGAGGGAGAAAGAGAAAGAATAAAATAAGATAATAACTCTTCTCCACCTCCACCTCCTCGCCTCCCCATACACACACCATGCAGTAGGGTCATAACTGAGTGTGTCCGTCACCTCACCTCACCCAGCTCCCACACCCGGGAAGTTTTCACTGTATGTTTCAGTAGAGGACCAGAGTACTGTATATTGTGTAGGGCTGGAGGTCAAAGCGGTCGTGGTTTACCTAACACACTACACGACCCTGAGTGATGAGAGGAGTGCTCGTGTGTCTCGGGATCCACCTGGTCTGGTTTGGTGTTTTTTTCTATCATCAGATAAATGAAGATTTTGTTCTAGGAACAATTTGAACACGTCCACACGTCAGTTGATTCGGTCAGTTTACCCCGAGGCAGAGGTTCATGATGAAAACCTGCAATCATGTTGGCCTCACCTCGTGTGTGCCCTTAAATGCGCATGCCAGTGGGGCCAGGACCACCCTCACGATCACGCCACCCCCAAGCCCTGTGCGTGCCCATAAACGCGCCTTTGACTAGGGGCAGCCGGGTAGCAGCATCTCCCCCGACACACTGCAGGTGTGTGTGTGTGTGTGTCTGGTGTGCCCTTGAACTTGGTGGTGGTGGTGCAGATGGTGATGGTGGTTGTCAGGCCCCTCCACTAAGGTGCCCCGTGGGGCACCCCGTGTGGCCCAACCTCTCTGATTCCTTGTACACTCCCCAGGGGACCGAGGTTAGGAGGGGGTGGGGGAAGTCAGGCAAGGGAAGGAGGGGATTGGGTAAGGGAGGAGTGGGGATAGAGGGAAGGAGGAAGAGGGGGGGATGAAAGGAAGGGGATGAGATTGTGAGTATGGGAGAGAGAAGGGGAAGATGGGTTAGATGCTAGAGTATGGAGAGGGACGAGATTGGGAAATGAGAGGGAGAGGGCAGGGGAGGTGAGGGGCTTACAGTTAGAATAGGACTGAGTGGGGGAAAGGGAGAAGGGAGGGATGAGAGGAGGAGGGAGAAGAAGAGATGAGAGAGAAAGGGAGGTTAATGACAGAGATGGAGGAAGGGAGGGTTAAGATGGGGAGGACGGAAGAGAAGATGGAAAAAGTATATTTGGAAAGGAAGGAAGAAGACTAAGGAGATGGGTGGAGGATGAGGAGGACTCAAAAAGGAAGAGGGAGAGAGGTGTGTAAGGAGAGGGGAGAGAGAGGGAGGGAAGGCCATTCATTTCCCGCTCAGCCTCCTTCACTGCACCTTGATTTGACCTTCTCTATTAATCAATGATCAGTGGTCCTGACAAGCCAACATTTATGGGTGTTGCCGCGGGTCTCTCACCAGTTATGCCATTGATTCTAAGCTGCCTGCCGCCCTGTGTTTAACTGCTCTTCCTCGGGTACTCCTTAACCTGTTCTACTGCGTGTCTCTTTTATATCTCACCATCGCGTGGTTGGTCTCTCACTATGGCTGTGTTGTGGTTGGTCTCTCACTATGGCTGTGTTGTGGTTGGTCTCTCACTACGGCTGTGTTGTGGTTGGTCTCTCACTATGGCTGTGTTGTGGTTGGTCTCACTACGGCTGTGTTGGTTGGTTCTCACTATGGCTGTGTTGTGGTTGGTCTCTCACTATGGCTGTGTTGTGGTTGGTCTCTCACTATGGCTGTGTTGTGGTTGGTCTCTCACTATGGCTGTGTTGTGGTTGGTCTCTCACTATGGTTGTGTTGTGGTTGGTCTCTCACTATGGCTGTGTTGTGGTTGGTCTCTCACTATGGCTGTGTTGTGGTTGGTCTCTCACTATGGCTGTGTTGTGGTTGGTCTCTCACTATGGCTGTGTTGTGGTTGGTCTCTCACTATGGTTGTGTTGTGGTTGGTCTCTCACTATGGCTGTGTTGTGGTTGGTCTCTCACTATGGCAATGTTGGTTGGTCTCTCACTATGGCTGTGCTGTGGTTGGTCTCTCACTACGGACTGTGTTGTGGTGGTCTCTCACTATGGCTGTGTTGTGGTTGGCTCTCACTACGGCTGTGTTGTGGTTGGTCTTTCACTATGGTTGTGTTGTGGTTGGTCTCTCACTATGGCTGTGTGTGGTTGGTCTCTCACTATGGCTGTGTTGTGGTTGGTCTCTCACTACGGCTGTGTTGTGGTTGGTCTCTCACTATGGCTGTGTGTGGTTGGACTCTCACTATGGCTGTGTTGTGGTTGGTCTCTCACTATGGCTGTGTTGTGGTTGGACTCTCACTATGGCTGTGTTGTGGTTGGTCTCTCACTATGGCTGTGTTGTGGTTGGTCTCACTAGCTGTGTTGTGGTGGTCTCTCACTATGGCTGTGTTGTGGTTGGTCTCTCACTATGGCTGTGTTGTGGTTGGTCTCCACTACGGCTGTGTTGTGGGGTCTCTCACTATGGTTGTGTTGGTTGGTCTCACTATGGCTGTGTTGTGGTTGGTCTCTCACTACACTGGTTTGGTCTCACTATGGCTGTGTTTGGTTGGTCTCTCACTATGGCTGTGTTGTGGTTGGTCTCACTACGGCTGTGTTGTGGTTGGTCTCTCACTACGGCTGTGTTGTGGTTGGTCTCTCACTATGGCTGTGTTGTGGTTGGTCTCTCACATGGCTGTGTTGTGGTTGGTTCTCACTAGCTGTTTGTGGTTGTCTCTCACTATGGCTGTGTTGTGGATGGTCTCTCACTATGGCTGTGTTGTGGTTGGTCTCCACTGGCTGTGTTGTGGTTGGCTCCACGCGTGTTGTGGTTGGTCTCTCACTATCTGTGTTGGTCGTCCTCACTAGCTGTGTTGTGTGTCCTCACTATTGCTGTGTTGTGGTCGGTCTCTCACATGGCTGTGTTGTGGTTGGTCTCTCACTGGCTGTGTTGTGGTTGGTCTCTCACTATGGCTGTGTTGTGGTTGGTCTCTCACTATGGCTGTGTTGTGGTTGGTCTCTCACTATGGCTGTGTTGTGGTTGGTCTCTCACTATGGCTGTGTTGTGGTTGGTCTCTCACTATGGCTGTGTTGTGGTTGGTCTCTCACTATGGCTGTGTTGTGGTTGGTCTCTCACTACGGCTGTGTTGTGTGGTTGGTCTCTCACTATGGCTGTGTTGTGGTTGGTCTCACCATGGCTGTGTTGTGGTTGGTCTCTCACTATGGCTGTGTTATGGTTGGTCTCTCCTGCGGCTGTGTTGTGGTTGGTCTCTCACTATGGCTGTGTTGTGGATTTGGTCTCTCACTATGGCTGTGTTGTGGTTGGTCTCTCACTATGGCTGTGTTGTGGTTGGTCTCTCACTATGGCTGTGTTGTGGTTGGTCTCTCACTATGGCTGTGTTGTGGTTGGTCTCTCACTACGGACTGTGTTGTGGTTGGTCTCTCACTATGGCTGTGTTGTGGTAATTTATGCTTTATGTAGATTAATTTCCTTATTTTTAGTCCTGGGTGGAACATTGTTTTCGTCTGTCTGTCTGTATCTCTGTCTTTCTCTCTGTCTGTCTGTCTATCTGTCCACAAACTTTTCACATTTTTCCACACCCAGGTTCACTTTTGCTAACACTTGTAGGAATGTTATACTCTAAAGGTCCACACTCCAAAAGTCAGAGTTTGTCATACCGGGTTTATCGTCGTTTTCATGTTACATTCTGGTGACGAGTTTCTCCACACGACTCAGACCTTCCCTAAAATATTTCCCTGTTGATGCTGTATTCTGTGGTCATCGTCGTCTGTACACTGGTTGTAGTCATCTTATCTTGTGGATATTAGTACATTCATTACCTTGTTCTTGTACTCTGGGCTGTACTTTTCTTGCGTACTTTGAAATATGTTGTAAGAGAGGACTTTTGTATCTCTTCATTATATTTCATCAAGTTTTCTGTAATCTTTGTATTCTTAGTCAATAATAGTGTGGTGCTGATAGTGAGGTCGACCAGACTATTACTATTATACCCCCGTGTCTTTAATCTGTGTATTAATGAAGTTATCAGGTAAGTTGACAGGTAATTAATAAAGTGTGTTTCCAAAATACCGAATTACCATACAGGTTGTTAGTGATGGTGGTCGTCACAACCTCCCGCTGAGCTGTTAATAGTCACTCATTCTCTGGAGGAGGAGTGTATGACTTGGCTCACTCAACCTTTATAAATATATATACCGTTTGGGATTACTTATATACATTAATCTCTTTGACGTCTTAGGGAATTAGGAAGGCATGTTAAGTCCGTCTATCTCTCCTCGGCGTCTCACCTCACGTGGGTACAGTAAGTCGAGTAAATAATAATGGATTATACGATAACTGGTACAGGCTTATCACAACATGATCTCAAACGAGTTCCATAATCAGCGTTTTATAATCATCACTGCCTTAGGTTGTGATCACTTACAGTAGATGCAGCGCGGCGGACGGTGGAATATTTTAATCACGGATTGAGACACAAGTTATGCTAGGACGTTATTGATAGTAAAGATCTGTGTAATTAATGTTATTATGTGATGCAGCTTGTGAGTCTTTATATTTTAGTATCAGACGTGTGAGTTCTTCTGGTGTACAATTATTAATATTATTATTATTACCCTACCTGTCAACTGCCGGCTAGGGAGTTGTTTTCTGTCCGTCTGTATGTCTGCAAAATAACTCTAGAACGGGTTTGTGGATGTGCACCAAACTTTGTGTGTTTGATCAATGTGTGATAATGTCCACATGATAAACTTTTGGCTCAAATTGCAATGATAATAGAGTTTCTCGGGAGTTAAAGAGAGTGTTGACATAAGACAGTCTCCAGCGGTGACCATTTCCATATTTATCTGCCATGGTAACTGTTCATGGTCAGGGTTTACATCTGCTCTCGTGTTTAGATTATTATTATTATTATTATTATTATTATTATTATTATTATTATTATTATTATTATTATATTATTAGTATTATTATTATTAGTATTATTATTATTATATTATTATTATATTATTATTATTATTTTTATTATTATTATTATTATTATTATTATTATTATTATTATTATTATTATTATTATTTTTATTATTATTATTATTATTATTATTATTATTATTATTATTATTATTATTATTATTATTATTATTATTATTATTATTATTATTATTATTATTATTACCTTGCAATCAATATCAGTCATGTATCCTGCACGAAGAACGTGTCTCTCAAACTGGCATGTGCAACGAAGCTTGGAGTGGACTGGGCTGGGTGAGCGCTCACTAAAACAGACATTAATTTAATGAGAATCAGGAGGCAGTGAAGGAGATGAGGAGAGAGGCGGGGCGGGGGGGGGGGGCCTCACTCTCACTAACAAGGCGCTGGTAGTGGTGGTCAATGTTGGCGGCACTTCAGGTCCACTGCAATGTTTGTTTACATCCCGCCAGACCACCCGGCTCTAGCCCGCCCGCCAACCTGTCCGGCTGCATGCCTGCCTTCTCTTCTTCTTTCCTTCCACTCTCTTGTTTATCTTTTATTATTGCCTATCCTCCTTATTGTCTTTCTCCCTCCCTATTGTTTCTCCTTCCCCATTATCTATTCTCCCTATTCTCTCCCCCCTCTTGTCTCCCCTTTCCTCTCGTTCCTCTTTCCCTATTACCTATTCTCCCTTTGTCTTTCTTTCCCTATTACATATCCTACCTATTGTGCCTCTCTCCCTTTTGCTTCTCCTTTCCTATCATTCACTCTCCCTCTTGTTCCTCCTTCCTATCACCTATTCTCCCTATTGTCTCCTTCCTCTTCTCTCTCTCTCTCTCTCGCTCTCTTTCTCTCTCCTTTCCTCCTCCTTCTTTAAGTCGTGTTTCATAGTCTTGTGTTCTCTCTGGTATAACATTTATCTTCTTCTTTCTACTTTAAGATTGTGATATTTACTGTCTCTTCCTTATTCTTCCTTCGTTTTTGTATGCACACGAGTATGTATGCAGGTACGTACACACACACACACACACACACACACACACACACACACACACACACACACACACACACACACACACACACACACACACACACACACAGCCATGAACGTACATATACCTGTATTTATCTGTGATTTTATCCATTTGAACATATTTCACGCCTCGCCTCGCCTCGCCCATCCTTCATCTTGTGTGTGTGTGTGTGTGTGTATAAACAAGATTACCCCCCACGCCCCTCCCCAGCGGCCCTCCCCCACGCCCCTTGTCCCCCCTATGCCCCGCCCTCCCCTCCCCCACGAATTCCAACGTAGTGTGAATGTCAATGAATGGCGCAACACACCACCCGGCTGGCCCACCAGAAAACACAAGGTGGTAACTCTTGTCAAGCGGTCGCGGTGGTGGTGAGATGGAGGAGGAGGAGGAGGAGACAGCGGCGACTTCAATGATCTTATTTGCAAGTGATCCAAGCTGAAGAACTTATGGCGGTGGGTGGGAGGAGGAGGTGAGGGATAAACGAGAGAGAGAGAGAGAGAGAGAGATGAAGTTGACCTTGAACTTAGCCAGATATTATTATTTTTCTTACCTGTATCTACCTGTCAATTAATAAACTTACCTTCAACATCTGTCCATAAATGTGGATGGTGGAGAACTAGCAGACAATTAGACAGATCGATAGACATACTGACATACATAGACAGGCGAACGGGTATAGAAAGACAGATAGATAGATAGATAGATTAGAGAGACAGACAGACAGACGGATAGAGGAGAAGAAGAAGGATAGATAGGGAGAATGAAAAGAAGAAAATGGGAGGTGAAGAATGATAAGAAGAGAGGAAATGGAAGAATGAGAAGAAAGAAATAAAATAGAGCAAAAAGAGGAGCTGGAAGATATAAAAGAAGAGAGGAGAGAAGAGGAAGAATAAGAATAACAGGGAAGGGAAGGGAAGGGGAGAAGTGAGAAGAAAGAATGAATGGAGAAAATAATATGTGGAGGCAGCTGGTGGACAGGGCGGACAGCTGTGAGGGAGAGTGGTAAGGTGGAGGGAATAAGAGAGACGTATTGATGATTACAACAACAACCACAACAACCACAACAACAACCACAACAACAACCACAACAACAACCACAACAACCACAACAACAACAACAACCATAACAACAACAACGACAACAACAACACTAATAACAACAACAACAATCACAACAACAACAACAACAACCACAACAACAACAACGACAACCATAACAACAACAACAACAACCACAACAACAGCGACAACAACAGCAACGACAGCAACAACAGCCACAACCCCAACAGCAACAACCGCAACAGCAAGCATACAACAACCCACAACCAGCCACTGACCACTGACAACAGCAACCATAACCAACAACAACAACAACCGCAACAACAACCATAGCAACAACAGCAACAACGACAACAACAACCACAACAACAACAGCAACAACAACAACAACAGCAACCACAGCAACAACAACCATAACAGCAACCAAACAACCACAACAACAACAACAACAACCATAACAACAACAACAACCACAACAGCACCAACCACAGCAACAGCAACCGCAACAACAACAACAACAATGACAACAACGCAACCACAACAACAACCACAACAACAACAGCAACCATAACAGCAACCACAACAACCACAACCAACAACCACAACAACAACCACAACAACAAACTCAACAGCACCAACCACAACAACAGCAACAGCAACCACAACAACAACCACAGCCACAACAACAACCACAACAACAACAAACCCAACAACCACAACAACAACAACGACAACAACACTAATAACAATACAACAACAACCATAACAACAACAACAATAAAACAACAGCAACAACCACAACCACAATAAACAACCACAACGACAACAACAGCCACAACCACAGCAACAACCACAACCACAATGACAACAACCACAGCAACCACAACAACAACAACAACAACAACAACAACAACCAAAACCAATACAACAACAACAACCACAACAACAGCAACTAACAACAACAACAACACAACCACAACAACAAAACACAACAACCACAACAACAACAAAACAACAACAACAGAACAACAACAACAACAACCACAACAACATCACAACAACAACAACAATAACAACAACAACAACAACCACAGCAACAACAATAACAGCAACAACACCACAGCAACAACTACAACAACAACAAACACAACAACCACAGCAACAACAACAATAACAACAACATCACAACAGCAACTACAGCAACAACAAACACAACAACCACAACAACAACAAACACAACAACAACAACACAACAACAACAGCAACCACACAACACCAACAGCACCAACCACAACAACAACAACCACAACAACAACCACAACAACAACCACAACAACAACAACAACAACAGCAACAACAACAACCACAACAAACACACCCACAACAACAACAACAAACACAACAACACACAACAACAACAACAACAACAACAGCAACAACAACAACAACAGCCACAACAACAAACACAGCAACAGCCACAACTACCACAACAACAACAACAACCACAGCAACAACCCACAACAACCACAACAACAACACAACAACAACAAACAACAAGAACAACAACCACAAGAACAACAAGAACAACAACCACAACAACAACAACCACAACAACCACAGCAATACAACAACAACCACAACAACAACAACCACAACAACCAAACAACAACAGCAACAACAACCACAACAACAACAACCACAGCAACAACAACTACAACAACAACAACAACACAAAACAACAGCAACAACAACACCCACAACAACAACAACCATAACAACAACAACAACAACAACCACAGCAACAACAACAACAACAACAACAACAACAACAACAACAAGAACAGCAACAACAACGCAACAACAGCAGCCACAACAACAACAACAACAACACCACAACAACAACAACCATAACAACAACAACAACAACAACACAACAACAACAACAACAACAACACCCACAGCAACAACAACAACAACAACAACCACCACAACAACAACAACAACAACAACAACAACAGCAACAACAACAACAACAACAACACCCACAACAACAACAACAACCATAACAACAACAACCACAACAACAGCCACAACAACAACAACAACAACAACCATAGCAACAACAAAAACAACAACAGCAACAACCACAGCAACCACAACAACCACCACCACAACAACAACAACAAGAACCACAACAACAACAACAACAACACCCACAACAGCAACAACCACAACAACAACAACAACAACACTTAACCACAGCAACAACAAACACACAACAACAACCAACAACAACAACAACAACAAGCACAACAACCACAACAACAACAACACAACAACAACCACAACAACAACAACATCCACAACAAAAACTCAACAACAACAACCACAACAACAACAACCGTAATAAAAACAACAACCACAACGACAACACAACAACAACAACCACAACAACAAAACACACCCACAACAACAAAACACAACAACAACAACAAACACAACAACAACCACAACAACAACAACCATAACAACAACAACCACAACAACAACATCAACAACAACCACAACAACTCACAACACTTTATATATTTTATGTGGTAATCATTTATATAATTCAGTTTTCTTGTATCAGTTTATTTATTTACATTTAGTAGATTATTATTATCATATCTTTTAATTTTTTTCTTCATTTGTTCGTCTTTTTTCCTCTTTTTTATAATTTTGTCTTATTTTTTTAATAATATATAAATTTGAGTGAATATTTTTATTTTTATTATTTTATTCTGTTTTGTAATTTTATTTTATTTTTACGGAGATGAAGGTTTTTTACAACATTTGGTTTTGAAAATATTTGTGTAGCGGTTTTGGACACATCAACTGACAGAGGTTTTGGGACACATCAGTTGACAGAGGTTTTAGTACACATCAGCTGAAAGAGGTTTCGGGACACATCAGCTGACAGAGGTTTTGGAACACATCAGTTGACAGAGGTTTCAGGACACATCAGCTGGCAGAGGTTTTGGGACACATCAGCTGACAAGTTTTAGGACACATCAGTTGACAGGGTTTTGGAACACATCAGCTGACAGAGGTTTTAGGACATCAGTTGACAGAGGTTTTTGGAACACACCAGTTGACATAGGTTTTGGGACCAGCGGCAGGGTTTTAGAACACATCAGCTGACAGGGTTTTAGGACACATCAGCTGACAGAGTTTTGGGACAGATCAGCTGACAGAGGTTTTAGACCACCAGTTGACATAGGTTTTGGGACATCAGCTGACAGATGTTTTAGGACATCAGTTGACAGAGGTTTTAGGACACATCAGCTGGCAGGTTTTGGACATCAGCTGACAGAGGTTTTGGGACATCAGCTGACAGGGTTTTGGGACACAGCTGACAGGGTTTTGGAACACATCAGTTGACAGAGGTTTTGGGACACATCAGCTGACAAGGTTTTGGGACATCACTGACAGGGTTTTGGGACACATCAGCTGACAGAGGTTTGGGACACATCCGTTGACAGAGGTTTTGGGACACATCCAGATGACAGGTTTTGGGACACATCAGTTGACAGAGGTTTTGGGACACATCAGCGACAGAGGTTTTAGGACACATCAGCTGACAGATGTTAGGACATCAGTTGACAGAGTTTTAGGACACATCAGCTGACAGGAGGTTTTGGGACATCAGCTGACAAGGTTTTGGGGACATCAGCTGACAGAGGTTTTGGGACACATCAGCTGACAGAGGTTTTAGGACACATCAGCTGACAGGTTTTAGAACACATCAGTTGACAGAGGTTTTGGGACACATCAGCTGACAGAGGTTTTGGAACACACAGTTGACATAGGTTTTGGACATGTGACAGATGTTTTAGGACGCATCAGTTGACAGAGGTTTTAGGACACATCAGCTGGGGGTTTTGGGACACATCAGCTGACAGATGTTTTAGGACATCAGTTGACAGAGGTTTGGGACATCAGTTGACAGGTTTTAGAACACACCAGTTGACAGAGGTTTTGGGACACATCAGCTGACAGAGGTTTTGGGACACATCAGCTGACAGGTTTTGACACATCAGTTGACGGTTTGGAACACATCAGTTGACAGAGGTTTTGGGACACATCAGCTGACAGAGGTTTTAGGACACATCAGTTGACAGAGGTTTTGCCATGGAAACTGTTCGCTCATTACTAACTTTTTTTTCCATTAATAGAAAACGATAACACAAGACAGTATCCAGCAGTGACTACAGTAATTTACCCAAACAGCTTCACTACTGTACTGCCTTCCCTGTAATGACTTGTTTGGTGCGTTATATTTTGTTCATGGGTTGGTGTTAGGGAGGGAGGGTGAGGTGTATACTGTTACTCTCCTATGGTAAGTTACTGAGTGCGCTTGATGACCTTTTTCTTTGTTTATGTGTTAGAGAAATGTGTACTGTGCTTAATGTTTTAGTTGTTATTTTTTCGAGGCGTTTAATCCAGGTGTACGTAACAATTTCCAGCTCATTATAGAGAGACTGAGACACGTTCATAACATGTCACGGTCATCATTCATCGTTCTGAGAGGTGTTTATAATGTATCATGGGCGGTGTTCAGAGGCGTTTCACAGCTTGTCATGACCAGAGTTTAAGAGAGTGAGAGGCGTTCACCTCTCCCTCAGGGGGTGTTTCATATAAAAACCTCAGACAAGTGTTGGTATATTTCTTAAACGTACAAACGGTCGAGGAATCTGGGTGTGCTGGTGCTGGTGGTAGTAGTGGTGGTAGCGGTGGTGGCAGTAGTGGTGGTGGTGGTGGTGGTGATAGTAGTAGTGGTGATGATGGTGATAGTAGTGGTGGTGGTGGTGGCCTGTGCTAACGTCTCCACTCTTACGTCAGCTCCCAGAGGAAATTCCATCTAAGAAAAACACAAGCTGTTTGGTGTGTTGGCCAGTCTTTGTGCCCTGGACCATGAGTGTGCGTGAGAGAATATAGAAAAAAAAATAATGTTGAAGCTGATCCTCTGTCTTGATTTACATTTATCTAAAAAAAATGATAATAAACTGGATACATAAGGAGATAATAATTGATAATATATTGATAAAATTTCCCCAACATGGATTTAAGTTAACTTTTCGTGGTTGTGGGTCATTATATTTGTATGTGTTTGTCGAAGATCATCACAGATACTCACCTTTACGAAGTGTTCCTTATCTTACCTGACTCTAATTATGCAAAATGTTAAATAAAAACGTAAGATTTGAATAGTTGTTTCTAAATGGACTTTGGGTGTTGGAGTCGCGTGGTGTGTGCGGGGATCTTCGGTGTATCGGACGAGAGTGTAAGTATCTCTACACCCGGGGAATTTTCTATCAATCACAATGTAAATTTTTTTGAAAAAGATTAAAATCACCATAAAAGAAAACTGAGGAATTTGATTATGAATGGTTTTGGTGTGTGTGTGTGTGTGTGTGTGTGTGTGTGTGTGTGTGTGTGTTTGTGTGTGTGTGTGTGTGTGTGTGTGTGTGTGTGTTGTGTGTGTGTGTGTGTGTGTGTGTGTGTGTGTGTGTGTGTGTGTGTGTGTGTGTGTGTGTGTGTGTGTGTGTGTGTGTGTTTTGATGATTTTTTACGCGAAAGTCAGAAAACATCAGATGAAAAGATATACTGTGTGTGTGTGTGTGTGTGTGTGTGTGTGTGTGTGTGTGTGTGTGTGTGTGTGCAGTGTGTGTGTTTATAGAGTTAATGGTTGGTGTAGCGGCTCACACAAACATTTACATCATCCACAGCTTTTTAGGTTAGATTAGGTTTGGTTAAGTTTGGTTAGGTTAGGTTAGGTTAGGTTTGGTTAGGTTAGGTTTGGTTAAATTTGGTTAGGTTAGGTTAGGTTAGGTTGGTTTGGTTAAGTTTGGTTGGTTAGGTTAGGTTTAGGTTAGGTTTGGTTAAGTTTGGTTAGGTTAGGTTAGGTTAGGTTTGGTTAGGTTAGGTTTGGTTAAGTTTGGTTAGGTTAGGTTAGGTTAGGTTTGGTTAGGTTTGGTTAGGTTTGGTTTTGTTAGGTATGGTATCGTATGGTCAGGTTAGGTTAGGTTTGGTTTGGTTTGGTTAGGTTAGGTTTGGTTAGGTTAGGTATGGTATAGTATGGTCAGGTTACATTAGGTTACTTTAGGTTAGGAAAACACTTGAAGATTGCAAAGACGAGTACATTTATAGACACTCTTCTGTAGTCCAAGTGGTACATAAAGTGCGTACATATCAATTCTTTATAATAATTATTTCCTCTTATGGTTGAGCCTCAAATATTCTGAAACTTACAGTATCGTAAACATTGTGGACTAGTAGTTAGTGATGTTGTCTGGTGTTTGTTTACTCGTATACATTGACACAACCTAACCTAACCTAACCTAACCTAACCTCACATAAAACTCACTCTGCTTTAACCTAAACTCTAATCTAACACAAAACTAACCTAACCTCAAACCCACATACCTACACTCACGATCTAACACTGAACAACACAACCTAACCCAACTAACCATAACCTCACTATACCTAAACTCACCACAAACTCACACGATCTTACAACCTAACCTAACCTAACCTCAACCTAACCAAACCTCACCTAACCTCACAAACCTGACCAAACCTAACCTAACCTAACCTAACTTAACTTAACCTAACCTAAGCTTTTGAAGGTATTAATTTACCTTTCTCTATATAATATGTGTTCAAGGTAACTCATGACTGTGTGTGTGTGAATGACCAGGTGTTATAGCGTCTATATACGTTTATCTTCCTTTATAACCTAATACATGACCTTTGCTACACTACCATTAAGTATAAATGCCTGTATCTCTTGTACCTAAATGTATACTTGCTTGTATTGATCTATTTGGGTAATATATCACGTTAATACTGCTCTCATAAGGTGTTGATTATTATACCTGTGAGCGTACCTGGAGTGTTGTTCCTTAATATAGATGATGGCTGTGGGGTAGAGGTGAGGTGAGTGAGTGAAGTGCCCGCCACCACCACTTGACTCTTTAACACTGACAACAACCAAAGTGGTGTGCTCCATATCTTACGCTGATGACTTTATCTGCTCTTGGGCTAGACACTGAGGGTGGCCATCATCATCACTGCTGCTGCTACCACTATTACTACCATCACTGCTGCTGCTACCTGCTATTACTACCACCACTACTGCTGCTACCACTATTACTACCATCACCACTGCTGCTGCTAACACTATTACTACCAACTGACTGCTGCTGCTACCACTATTATTACTACCACCACTGCTGCTGCTACCACTATTACTACCACCACTGCTGCTGCTACCACTATTACCACCACTGCTGTTGCTACCATTATTTCACCACCACCGCTGTTACACTATTACTACCACCACTGCTCATTACACCACCACTACTGCTGCTACCACTATTACTACCATCACCACCACTGCCACTACTAATACCACCACTACTACTGCTACCACTATTATCACCACCACCACCACCACCACTGTTACATTCCCAACACCAACAACCACTATCGCTAACTACTATTACCACCACCACTGATGTTAACCACGATCACTACCATCCCCACCTGTTGCCTCTACGAGTATACTGTACACAGCCATGTACCACGGAGCTAACAGAAGGTAAGACATTGCAAGAGAGACTAACTGGATAATTCCCACTACCACATTAAGCAAGACATGAATGATGATGATGATAATGATGATGATGATGATGATGATGATGATGATGATGATGATGATGATGACGACGATGATGTTCTAATATTCGTATGGCTTTGTTTTTCGTCCTCGCGGGTTGGGTACTGGAGGAAGAGAACGAGAAAAGGGGGGAGAGAAGATGAGAAAATGAAGGGAGAAGAGGAGAGATGAACGAATGGAGAAGAGAAGAGGAAGGAAGACTAGGAGGGATGAAGGGAGAAGAGAAGACGAAGGGAGTAGACGAATAGATAAAAAAGTAGAGGAAAGGAGAAGAGAAGAGGAGAGGACGGAGGGAGAAGAGAAGAGAAAGGGAGAAGAGGGAGAGGAGAAGAGAAGACGAAGGGAGTAGACGAATAGATTAAAGAAGTAGAAGAAGGAAGGAAGAAGAGAAAAGATGAAGAAAGTAAAGAAGAAGGCGACGTAAGAAGAAAAAAAGACGATAAGAGTAGAGGAGGAGGAGTAAGAGGGAAGAAAAATACGAAGACAGAAAAGAAAAGGAGAAGGAAGGAAGAAGAATGTGAAGAAGGAGGAGAAGGAAGGAAGAAGAGAAGAGACGAAGAAAATATAGAATGAGGAGAAGAAAGGCAGGCGAGAAAAGAAAAACAAAAATGAAAATAAAAAAACAATAGCTGTGTTAAGAGGATTCAAGTTTCCCCAACTCATGTCCGCTAGTGGTGTAAAAAAATCAGGAGTGTGGTGTATGAATTGCGCGCCAGACGAGGGGTCAAGTTCACCGTTAAACGCAGGCCGCCGATAGCTAACGTCCAGGACAAGAAAATGCACTCACATCTCCCCGCTTACAAGGATGTGGCTTCTCTTGTTAAACCTCCACTAGCTGATAACCTCGTCTGGTGGGGGAGGAGACTGGGGGAGGAGACTGGTGGGAAAAAGTGGGGGGGTGACAGGGAGATGGGGATGGAAGGAGGGGGAGATGGGGAAGGAAGAGGAGAGAGGGGAAGGGATAGGGTGGTGTGAGAGGAAGGGGTGGTTTGGGAGGGGGAAGGACAGGGGTAGTGTAAGAGGCAAGAGCAGAGGCGGGGGGGAGGTGTTAGAGGAAGGTATGGGGCAGGGGAGGTGTTAGAGGAAGGTATGGGGCAGGAGGAGGTGTTAGAGGAAGGTATGGGGGGGGGAGGTGTTAGAGGAAGGTAGGCAGGGGGGAGGTTAGGAGGAAGGCATGGGGGTAGGGGGAGGTGTTAGAGGAAGGTATGGGGTGGGGAGGTAAGAAGAAGGTATGGGGCAGGGGAGGTTAGAGGAAGTATGGGCAGGGGAAGAGGAAGGAAGGGGAAGGTGTTAGAAAGGTAGGCAGTGGGGAAGTGTTAAAGGATGGAATGGGAGATGTTAGAAAGTATGGGGCAGGGGATAAGAAGTTAGAAGGCATGGGGTAGGTAAGATGTGGGGCTAAGGGGCAGGGGGAGAAAGATAGTATGGGGGCAGATGTTAGAAAGGTGATGGGGCAGTGGGGAGGTGTTAGAGAAGGTATGGGCAGGGGGAGGTGTTAGAGAAATATGTGCAGTGGGGAGGTGTTAGAGAAGGGGTATGGGGCAGGGGGATGTGTTAGGAGGAAAAGTATGCAGGAGGTGTTAGATATGGCATGGGGAGGTGTTAGAGGAATGGGGCATGGGGGAGGTGTTAGGATAGGGGCATAAGGGGAGGTGTTAGGAGGAAGGTATGGGGCAGGGAGGTGTTGAGATGGGGCAGTATGAAGGTGGGGAGGTGTTTTAGAGGTAGGAGATGAGGCAGGGGGGAGGTAAGTTAGATGGGGTATGGGGCAGGGGAAGAGAGGAAGGTATGGAGGGGAGGTGTTAGGAGGTAATGGGTATGGGGTGTGGGAAAAAGAAGGTATGGGGCAGTGGGGGGTGTTAGAGGGAAGGTATGGGGCAGGGGAGGTGTTAGAGGAAGGAGGGCAGTGGGGAGGTGTTAGAGGAAGGTATGGGGCAGTGGGGAGGTGTTAGATGGGGGTATGGGACAGGGGGAGGTGTTAGAGGAAGGTATGGGGGCAGTGGGGAGGTTAGGAGGAAGGTATGGGACAGTGGGAGGTGTTAGAGGAAGGTATGGGGCAGGGGAGGTGTTAGAGGGGTGATGGGGCAGTGGGAGGTGTTAGAGGGAAGGTATGGGGGGAGTGGGGAGGTGTTAGAGGAAGGTATGGGGGAGTGGGAGGTGTTAGAGGAAGGTATGGGACAGTGGGGAGGTGTTAGAGAGGAAGGGGGTGGTAATGTTAGACTGTTGGGGGATAAGGAGTTGGTTGGGGGTCAAGGAAGAAGTGGTGTGGGGGGGGGCAGGAGGGTGAAAGGAGGAGGGGCGGGGGAAGGGGGCAGGTGTGGTGTGTGTGTGTGCATCTTGATTGTCTGTACACGCAGCAGCAGCCAGACACTACGACGCAGTCCAGGGTCAAAGACAGGCTGAGGATGAGGGCGCAGGAGGGGGGAGAATATTTGGCCAGTGTGGGGTGGGATGTGGATCTCCTCATCTCCCTCCGTCGCTCATGCCCCTCCCTGTCTCTCTCCTCAAATTGAGATAAAGAAAATATGTCATTGATTCAGATGCGTGGGTGAGTGTGTCTTGTGCTGCGCCGGCCGGACAATACAGGCGGGCCTCGAGGATGGGTCCAGAGACGTCTTGTACACTACAGCCCAGGATGAGAGAGGGCCCTTGTAGGAGACCACTGATAGAAACCGGTTGCAGGTCAGATGTGGTCCCAGTCCTAATAGACCTAACATGTTTTAACATAACCATGAAGATTGGGGCCCATTAGAACGGGGCCCCAATCTGCATGTTTCAGTTCGAGACCCATTACCTCGGGCCACTCTGATGACTCAGGTAGGGAGGAAATTAACTGAAGTTTTTAAAAGTCTTGGCAGGGAGGCTGTTTTGGACCACACAGGGGTGAGGACTCGGGGAGGAGGGTGAGGGGAGGGGCTAAGAAGTCGTTGTTGTGTCTCGTGGAGGGGGGACACTCACCATTGGAGTAACTGATGATCTCCTCTGTCTTGACCAAACACTGCAGCAGGTAATCAAGATTAATCACTTCAGAATGTTTGGTTCATTATTTGCACACAAACACCGCCGCTCAAACAGACACACACAAACACACACACACACACACACACACACACACACACACACACACACACACACACACACACACACACACACACAAACAAACAAAAACACATTACAAGCTTGCAGGCAGAGCAGACATCCCGGCAAAACAAGAAGCTGTTGTGTGCCGTATTTAGCTATGATACATGATCGTAGCGTCGTGACGTCACTCCACCAGGAAACACGAGACGCCATGAACAGGTAATCTGTTGGCAGAAAAATACCACAGCTTCCAAGAAGACTTATATGAAACCTGTAATTATGGTGATGCGGTGAGGACGAGTGTGTGTGTGTGTGTGTGTGTGTGTGTGTGTGTGTGTGTGTGTGTGTGTGTATGTGTGTGAGTGTGTGGGTTGGAGGTGAAAGAGTGAGATGATGTGAGAGAGAGAGAGAGTGTTGGGGAGAGAGAGAGGGCAGTAGGTGTGTTGGGGGAGAGAGAGGGAGGCAGTGAGTGTGTTGGGGAGAGGAGGAGGGCAGTGAGTGGTTGGGGGAGGGAGGTAGTGAGTGTGTTGGGGAGAGAGGTAGTGAGTGTGTTGGGGAGGAGAGAGGGAGAAGTAGTGAGTGTTGGGAGAGAGGCAGTGAGTGTTGGGGAGAGAGGGAGTGGGGATGAAGATTGGGAGAGGTAAAGGGTTTTCATAGGTAAGGGGTTGGGGAAGGGTTGTGGTGCAGGGATGGAGTGGGTGCGTTAGGGTGTTGACGGGGGGTGAAGGGATGGTGTGGGTGTGCCTGAGGTTAAGGTGGGTGGTGTGGGAGGGTGTGGGTGTGCCTGAGGTTATGGTGGGTGGTGTGTGGGGGAGGGTGTGGGTGTGCCTGAGGGTTAAGGTGGGTGGTGTGGGAGGAGGGTGTGGGTGTGCCTGGGGTTAAGGTGGGTGGTGTGGGGAGGAGGGTGTGGGTGTGCCTGGGGTTAAGGTGGGTGGTGTGGGAGGAGGGTGTGGGTGTGCCTGTGGGGTTATGGTGGGTGGTGTGGGAGGAGGGTGTGGGTGTGCCTGAGGTTAAGGTGGGTGGTGTGGGAGGAGGGGTGTGGGTGTGCCTGAGGTTATGGTGGGTGGTATGGGGAGGGGTGTGGGTGTGTGGGTTAGGTGGGTGGTGTGGGAGGAGGGTGTGGGTGTGCCTGAGGTTATGGTGGGTGGTGTGGGGAGGAGGTGTGGGTGTGCCTGAGGTTGGGTGGGTGGTGTGGGAGGGTGTGGGTGTGCCTGAGGTTAAGGTGGTGGTGTGGGGAGGAGGGTGTGGGTGTGCCTGAGGTTATGGTGGGTGGTGTGGGGAGGTGTGGGTGTGCCTGAGGTTATGGTGGGTGGTATGGGAGGGTGGTGTGCCTGAGGTTGGGGTGGTGTGGTGTGGGGAGGTGTGGGTGTGCCTGAGGTTATGGTGGGTGGTGTGTGGGAGGAGGGTGTGGGTGTGCCTGAGGTTAAGGTGAGTGGTGTGGGAGGAGGGTGTGGGTGTGCCTGAGGTTAAAGTGGGTGCAGTGTTTGAGGTTAGTGGATGGTGTGGTTGGCGGCTAACACAAGAGACAGGGTGTGGGTGGCAGCTAACATAGAGACAGGGTGTGGGTGGAGGCTAACAGAGACAAGTGTGGGTGGCGGCTAACACTTAAGACAGGGTGTGGGTGGCGTAACACTTAGAGACAGGGTGTGGGTGGCTAACACTTAGAGACAGTGTGGGTGGGGCTAACAAGACAGGGTGTGGTTGGCTAACACTTAGAGACAGGGTGTGGTGGAGGCTAACATAAGACAGGGGGTTGGCGGCTAACACTTAAGAGACAGGGTGTGGTTGGCGGCTAACACTTAGGGACAGAGATATGGGTGTGGCTAACACTTAGAGACAGGGTGTGGGTGGCGCTAACACTTAGAGACAGGGTGTGGGTGGCGGCACAACATAGAGACAGGGGTGGTTGGAGGCTAACACTTAAGAGACAGTGTGGGTGGCGGCTAACATAAGAGACAGGGGTGTGGGTGGCTAATGTAGAACAGGGTGTGGTTGGAGGCTAACAGACAGGGTGTGGGTGGCGGCTAACATAGAGACAGGGTGTGGTTGGAGGCTAACACTTAAGAGACAGGGTGTGGCTATAACTAGATGAGTGGTCTGGTGTGAGTGTCTGTGTGGTTTCTACTCTCCTGTTCTCAGTCAAGTGTTTTATTTGTCTCTCTTTCTCTCGTTTATTCTCGGCCTTCGCTCTCTGTTTCATGTCCCCCCCCTCTCTCTTCTCTCTCTCTCTCTCTCTCTCTCTCTCTCTGCCCTTCTCATTCTGTTTTTTTTCCTATCTGTTTATGAATCCTGTTTTTACTCTTATAAAACTCAAGGGTTATAACAACAAGACCTTTAGTTTATATTTACTCACACATTACCTGAAAAGAGTAACTACCTTTGGCCATTAAGAGCTGGGTCAAGGGTCATGGCCAAAAATAATGGACAAGCTTGGACAATATGAGGTAATGTTAGTTAAATATGTATGTTTTTTTTTTCATTTAAATTTATTATATTTTTTGTACAGTTGTGTGGTGAGGTGAGTGTGTGTTGTAAAGTGTGAGAATGTGTGGTAAAGTGAGTGTGTGTGTGTGTGTGGTACAGGGAAGTGGTATTATATTAGCATGTTAGTGTTTAAACAAGAAGACACAGTGTGGTGGCAAACAAAAGAATTCACAAGGAGAGGGAAGGAGGAGGTGTGAAAATATTACCTCACTATTGTTGATAATTACACCATGATAAAAACCTATCCGAGAATTTCCTGTTGGTGTTTAAGGTGGCATGTGTGACACGGCCAGCGGGAGGAAGTGTTGTACCTCCATCGTCTAGTTAACTCTAGTTCTTGTGTGACCTTGACCTCTGATATAGATGACCCGTTTATCTTGTTATGTTAGAGGTGGGTCATCAGTCATTATTATAAACTCTTGGACACATACACACACACACACACACACACACACACACACACAGAACCAGACACATACATATATTCGTTAGGTGTTTGTAGATGACTTCACCGTGTTTTAAACCCCCTCACCGCCACCACTACTACCACCACTACTACCACCACTACTACTACTACCATTAGCACCACCACCACCACTACTACCACCACTAGCACCACCACCACTACTACCACCACTACTACTACTACTACTACAACTAGCAACCTCCATTACTACCACAACTAGCCACCACCACTACTACCACCACCACCACTACCACCACCACAATTTCTACTATCATTATGCTCAACATTACCATTACCGCCACCACTATTACTATAAACCCACCATTTCTACCACCACCATCACAACCACCACTACCATTATTACCATCACAACCACCACCACCACTTCTACCACTATCACTATTTCTACCAACCATATACTACCAACCACCACCATTACTACAACCACCACTACCATTACTACCACTATCATCACAACCACCATCACCACCAACATTACTACCACCAACCATTACCACCACACCATCATCACTACCACCACAATTACTACCACCACCATTACTACCACCACCATTACTACCACCACCATTACTACAAATCAATTCACACTACCATTTCACCACCATCACAACCACCACCACCACCATTATTACTAAATTATTCATTACTACCACCAACTATTACTACAACCACCACTACCATTACTACCACCATCATCACAACCACCACCACCACCATTACTACTACCACCACCATTTTACCACCACCATCACAACCACTACTACCATTATTACCATCACAACCACCACCACCACTTCTACCACTAACACTATTTCTACCACCATATACTACCAACCACCACCATTACTACAACCACCACTACCATTACTACCACTATCATCACAACCACCATCACCACCAATTACTACTACCACCAATTACCACCACCACCATCACTACCACCACAATTACTACCACCACCATTACTACCACACACCACCACATACCACCACCATTACTACAACCACCACTACCATTACTACCACCATCATCACAACCACCACCACCACACATTACTACCACCACCACCATTACTACAACCACCACTACCATTACTACCACCATCATCACAACCACCATCACCACCATTACTACTACCACCAATTATCCACCACCATCACTACCACCACACCATTACCACCACCATTACTACCACCACCATTACTACCACCACCATTACTACACCACCACTACCATTACTACCACCATCACTCAAACCACCACCACCACCATTACTACTACCACCACCACTTTTCCCACCACCACCACACCACCACTACCTCCATTACTACCACCACCACCTCCATTACTACCACCACCACCACCATTACTACCACCACCACCACCATTACTACCACCACCACCATTACTACCACAACCACCACCTCCATTACTAACACCACCACCACCATTACTATCACCACCACCACCATTACTACCACCACCACCACTATTACTACCATCACCACCACCATCACCATTACAACCACCACCACCACCTCCATTACTACCACCACCACTACCACCATTACTACCACCACCACCACTACCACCATTACTACCACCACCTCGTCGTACACACTCCGTCAAATCATACACTGTTGTGGCGTTACTGGAGGAAGGTGTTTCTAGCACTAGGCAGAAACAGTGGGAATTTATTGATGGAAAGAATGTGTGCAAGAAAACAGGAAGAGAGAGAGAGAGAGAGAGAGAGAGAGAGAGAGAGAGAGAGAGAGAGAGAGAGAGAGGGGGTAAAAACAGGAGAAACAACAAGGAAAAAGAAAGCGAAAAGGATCATATGAAGGTATTTGTATTATAGATGGAAGGCTTTGTATCTTGTGTGTGTGTGTGAGGGTGTGTGTGTGTTAGAGTGTGAAAGGTGTGTGTGTGAGAGAGTGTGTGTGTGAGAGTGTGTGTGTGTGTTAGGAGGTGTGTGTGTAATAAAAAATAATAATAATAATAATTAACGGTTTATTGAAAGAGCATGGTAGCCGGAAGGTTGATAATATACAGTTACATAATTGGGGAATGGGTCTCTTGATTTACAAATAATATACAAGTAACATAAGTGATACAAATATGATATATAATAACTAGGTGAGGAGAAGCTCAAACTACAGGGCATTTCAACATAGTGACAGTGCAAAAGTAAGATTGACTGGGAGTGAATACACTGGTTGATTACAAGTTATTGATAATTGTTACAATGGTTGGGACTGGGCTGTTCTTATAGCGACCAGTTCGTGCTCGTATGGGTTGGATGCAGTTGTGGTGTCGCACAGCAATTCTCGGACGAGGGATCTCGGGTGGTAGTAGGAGCCGGTGTCGAGGATGGTGTAGAAGCTTCTCACCAAATTTGCAGATGAGGTCGTAGTGATGGTCAGTGAGAGCCGATGGTCAGTGTGTTGAGCTCTTCTTGATATGTGGAGTAGGAAGGGGAGAGAATAATCTTGCATGCCCTCTTTTGCACTGTTTCTAGGTGTTTACGTTGTGTCGCATTTAGGGAGGAAGACCAGGTAGGGGAGGCATAGGTGAGCTTGGGAAGTATGAATGTTGAGTAAACACTGAGGAGCTCTGCAGGAACTCTGAGGACTTGAGTCGGCGGAGGAGGTGGAGACGGAAACTGGAGGATTTGACAACTTCACTGACGTGTGGTTTCCAATTTAGTTTGTTGTTTATGGTGATGCCGAGGAGCTACAACCTGGAATGTGTTGGGCCCTAAAGTAATGGAAGGTGGGACAACGTCGGAGGAGAGGTTGATGTGCATAACCAATAACCATGGTCTTGTATGGTTGATGGTGACGGTTGTTGGTGGCCCAGTTTTGGAGACTGTTCAATAAATCCTGAAGGGCGGTATAGTCGGAGCAGAATTGTTGACGCTGATCCCAATGGTGGAGTCATCGACATATTTCCAGCGAGCAGGGTTTCTCTTAGGGCATCATTGATTAGCATAAGGAAGCAGAGTGGTCCCATCTGGTGCCTTAGGGACGCCACAGGTGAGTGGCTGGAAGGTGGAGACAGCCCCTCGGAAGCGTACAACTTAGCGTCGGTCACTGAAGAGGCTCTAAGCCATGGTATAAGACTTTCGAAACCCGAGGTCGATAGCTTGTTGATGATTAAATTGTGGTCGACCAGGTCGAATGCCTTAGGAAGTCAATGAAGGCGACAGCTACAGACGTTTTTCGTTTCTCCAGATGGCGGTATATGTAGTCGAGAAAGCTGACAAGACAGTGAGTGGTGGAGGAAGTTTTAATATTACCAAATTGCAGACGATCTACGACTCCTACAATATCAGCATAAGCCCAGTCGAACACAAAACTTTCACAGATTAGGCTGGGTATTGGGGTGGTTGCAATGGGTCGTAGCTGATTTAAGGATTGTGGGCTGGTTGACTTGGGCACTGGTGACACATAAGAAGTCTTCCACTCAGCTGGGCATCTGGCTTGACTGAGGGAAGCATTGATGATGATGGGTGTGTGTGTGTGTGTGTGTGTGTGTGTGTGTGTGTGTAATAATAATAATAATAATAATAAACGGTTTATTAATAGAGTGTCCGGTGGCTGAAAATATACAAACTTACATGTGATTTAGACATAATGATATGCATTCAATACATTTACAGGGCTGTACAGTACATAAATCAGGAGTTGTTTATTATTTTAGCAATAGATGGAATGGTGCTATTCTTATATCTATCAGTGTGGGCTCTTATGGGCTGAATTTGTTGTAATGGCGGACTGCGCGAGGTGGGGGGAACTGCCGGTGGCAGGAGGTGGCGATGACGAGGATGGTGCAGTAGTCCACTGCCAAACCTTGCTAGTGCTTGTGGAGGTCACTGAGGATGGCATTTCCAGGGTGAGAGAGCGTTGTTGTAGCCGGAGTAGTCTGTGCCGAGCATGATTCTGCAGGCCCTTTTCTGTACCTTCTCTAGCTGACGTTGTTGGGTAGAGTTGAGAGAAGACGACCAGGCTGGTGACGTACGTTAATTTGGGGAGAATAAAGGCGTTGTAGATAGTCCTCAGCTCTGGCGTGGGTGCCCCAAGTGACCTGGAGTCGTCGTAGCATGTAGAGTCGGTACGAGGCTGCCTTGATTGTGTTGTTTACATGGGCCTTCTAGTCCAGTTTGTGGTTTATGGTAACACCCAGGAGTTTGGCAGACTGCACTAACTGGAGAGGATTGGCACCCACTGTGTGTGTGTGTGTGTGTGTGTGTGTGTGTGTGTGTGTGTGTGTGTGTGTTTGTGGGTGTGTTTTTTTTTTTTACGGGAATTAGCCCACCCGGGCACAGGTCAAACGACCCACAACGGAGCCTGTAGATGTGTGTGTGTGTGTGTAGATGAGCTGGGAATGGACTTTCAGATAGCCAGACAGCGAGATGAGAGTTGCAAATGTTAGCATCAACGTGGTTAGAATAAAAGCCAGACGCCCCATGTTTGTGTTTACACTGGGTCGACCACAGCATATCCCCCCCCCCTCACAATAATGGGATCTGGTTTATTATTAAAGTTGTCCGAGATGTTGAAGGGATCAATGTCCTTGTCACTGTATAAGAGAATCTGTGCACTCCTTTAAGACAAGGGTTTAGATGCGCGCCATACAACTCAATTATAATTACTTCACACCCGAACAAAAATGAGTCTGGTCAATGAAATCAATGTTGAAGAAGAGACGTTCTAAATATGATAAGGATATTAAGTGATGATGATAATAATAATAATTACTATGATAGAAATACTTCAATGTTTTGAAGGTGTGACCTACTGTATATGTGTTGATGAGGCGGCGTAGAGATCTGCTTGGAGGGCCCAGCGGGTGTGCGTCTGCCTGCCATTTCACGCATCATCATCGTCAACAACAACAACAACCACCGCTTGGCTCTCATCAGTCTCACCACCAAGCCGCCTTGATGTCATGGCTCATGTGGTTATCATCACTATTAAAACATTAAAAGTACGGAATATTTTTTTTCATTAACACAATTTGTTATATAATCAAAGAAACACACACACACACACACACACACACACACACACACACACACACACACACACACACACACACACAACACAACACATATACATATATATATATATATATATATATATATATATATATATATATATATATATATATATATATATATATATATTTATATATATATTCAGGTTTCATAATGCAGAAGGAATAAAGAGAGTGGAAAACCGAGGTGGACAGGTTGTAAGGCAGGAGGTCAGCCCAGTGCGCCAGACACTGGTTGAACGACCATGCATTTATTGGCATTCATATAAGCGCGCGCTTAATCCAACAAGTACATATACAGGTCCCGGGACAGACGAGGAGCTATGTGGTGAACCAGACGCAGCAGCAGCAGCAGACAGTGGCCTGGCCTGGCCTGGGTGTGGTACCAGACAGGATGTGGGCAGCTGGGGGTCCTCCTCTAGACACAACAATAACACCATCTCTACCATACATTCCGACCCTCGCCAGCCCACGGTCCTTTTTTACCAACAATTCAGTCTGTTGTAGGAATTCTTGTTGGTTTTCCAGTTGTCTCGCCATTATTCTCCCGCGTCAACCTCTTGTTTATCCATCTTGTTCTTTCTCTGCTGGACACCTGTTATTCTTCTTCGCTAATATTTCTAGACGCTTTAATTCATTCTCAGACGTGACAATGAGTCCTTGAGGAGGTCCTCACTTTCGTAGGATTCATACAGTGTCCTTCACCGGTTGTCCTCCAATGGAGTGTGTCTCTTACGTTAGAAGTTTAGGTCATGTTCCTCGTTT